>NC_035448.2:18741610-19041610 GCF_002127325.2 Helianthus annuus | reverse complement strand
AAAAAAGGTAACAACAAAACATCTGTGCAAACATGGCGTTGATTACATATGTAAGTTCATATAAAAAACGAAATATGGACGTCGGAACTGTCAAAAACCTGCCCGTGGCGGAAAATGATTAGAGCAACGATTTGAACAGGTCTATACATCATTTGTGAACATGTTGATTGTTGCCATATTGGATATGTAACTTTCTAATCTTAGATTTGGAACTAAAGGTTAAGGGTGTAAGGAGTGGTTAAACACTTTGGAGTGGTAAACCAAAAAACCGACCAATCAGAGCGCGCCATGTCAATCAGTCAAAAGTGTTTAAACTTTGTTGCAAAGTGTTGGCAATGGTTTAAACATTTGGTGAAGTGGTAAACTTTTTAAATAAAAAAAGGAAAAAGATGTGATTGGTTGAGATTGGAATGGACCCCACCCCACACCCCCCTCTCTCTCCTTCCTCCCTTCCCCGCATCGGTGAAGCCTCACCGACTTCACTCCCATTTCGTCAAACACTTCATGCGGCAAGGGGTTGGCATTGATTTGCCACTTCGGTAATTGGGTTTGCCGAGTGGTTTACCGAGCCACTCCGCACGCCCTAAAAATGAGTCATATAATAAATCCCACCCAGGCACCCAACCCTTTCGTATACTGTTTAGACTGTGGGGTATGGGGCGTGGGTTAGCTGAAAACGCCCAAGCCACCACCCCGGGTGGGCTTGGGTTTGGGCGTGACCCAAGAGACGGGAGTTTAAAGCCGGGCGTGGGGCGGGTATATCAATATGACATGGCGGGCTCTCAATGGCCAAACCAAACTAGCCGTTGGCCAACGGTTATGCTAAAAAAAATTCACTATAAAACTCACACTTCTATTCCTTTTTTTACCACATTCAACCACAATACACTCCACATCTTCTATAATCATCTCTATTCTCATTCTACAAAACGAAAAATGCATCCTCATAATCGTGGTTATGACCCGAACAACCCGTAGGCATTCCAAGAAAATCCTAGCCCACCACCCAATCGTCCAATGCCTCGTCCATTTTTAATACACTCCTCTATACCCGATATGGTGGGTTGTGCATCGTATCTCTCGAATCGTTTGTGTACTAACTTCCCACACACCGACGATTCTATACCTAACCCGATTCCACAAACGCCATCAACCTTTCACCAACCTCCATCAACCTTTCTCAAACTGAAACCGTCCCCGAAACTCAACCACACAACGATGGTCCTTCCGCATCCAAACCCATCAAAAAGAGAAGTCACAAGAAAAAAACTGAGGTCGAGAAAGCACTTTTGAAACCGCCAAACGAAAACAACAAAGATGGGTTGTTAATGAAGAACTTGTATTGGCGAGGGCTTGGTTGTTTTATGTAATTTTCTTTATTTAAAAAACATTAAAAATTTTAAATTTTTTGTTTTAAAAAATATAAAACAGCCGTTTGGGCTGGCCACGCCCCAAACCCCCGCCCCACCATACCGTTTTCAATGTGGGTCAGCCCAGCGAAGCCCCCCCAAGCCACGTGTCAACCCATGCCCAAACCCCCGCCCCACCATACCCCACGGTCTTAAGAGCCAAATCCCTTTCACTCCTGTTTAACAGGACAATACTCCTACCTATCTCTCCACCTTCATGGCTTCACCTCCACCCAACCGTCGTCGCACCTCTACCCACTCAGGTCACACCATCACCACCATCGACTTCAGCCACACCATCACCACCATCGACTCAGGTCACACCATCACCACCATCGACTTTTCTTTGGTTTCTAATTTCCCGTGCATTTAAAATTGTTTGTTTTGTTTTTTTATTGTTATCACTTTTATATAAAATCTAACCGTTAATGGTTGATTTAATTTACTTTTAGAGTAAACTTCTGTTTTGCTTCCTGTGGTTTGGTCACTTTAACGGTTTTGGCTCAAACCTTTAAAAATAGCCATTTTACTCCCAAATGTTACTAGTTTTTCTCTAATTTGCTCCACGGGTCTAACTCCATCCAAAGTCTCTGTTAATTTGAAGGGTATTTTGGTAATATTATATAGAGAAAAGTGCCCGGATATTCCCTGTGGTTTGCCCAGATTTCACTTATAGTCCCTACATTTTTAATATTACAGCTCTAGTCCCTAAGTTTTGCAAATTTGTTCTCGGATAGTACCTGAAGCGGATGGAGGTTAGTTTATGGAGTTAAGTGGGTGTGAAATGACTAAAATGTCCTTAATATAAAAAAATAACTTTTAAATCATTAAAATATAAAATTATTTATATATTAATTCAAGTGGGGCCCACATGGTTTATTGTAAACCTATCCCTCATTTCTCTCTCTCGTTCACTATACCCACCAACATCAACTACAACCACCACCACCCTCCACCGGAGAACCACCACCACCTCAGCCGTACGTCCACCATCCTCCATCTCCGCCATTGGTTCTAGCTGCTGCAATCAAAACCACCTCACATCCATCGCTGCCATCACCACTTAGCCACCACCATTGCCACAACCACCCCGCCACTCACCGGTGTCGATGATAACTTTTAATATTTTAAAGCATCACCATCCCCACCCCCTTTCCAAATTGCCTTTGAGGACCAAATCGCTTAATTTTGGCAACCGTATCTATAAATTGTTGACCCAGTTGTAAATTACGGCGGCAATGATGAATGATATCGATAAATGAAGAAGGGGTTAACCGAAATAAAGAATCCAGCAGCGATAAATGATACCGATAACTGAAGAAGGAAGGGGTTAACTGTAAATAATGGCGGCAGTAATATTTTACTATATATTTGCGGGATAAAAATGTGTGGGTATGTTGTGGGG
The DNA here is from genome assembly GCF_002127325.2 of Helianthus annuus. Lineage (NCBI taxonomy): Eukaryota > Viridiplantae > Streptophyta > Magnoliopsida > Asterales > Asteraceae > Helianthus > Helianthus annuus. The sequence continues at coordinate 19,038,796 of NC_035448.2, read as the reverse complement.
CGAATGTGGAGAGGGGGTTTGGAAGATAATTTGGATGGATGATGCCATCTGGAACGCAGCAAGGTTAGGCTTTTGTCACACTTGTAATGTTATAGAATGTCAAATGGTACGTGTTATATCGATATGTGTTATATGTGATGACGAGATGAATTATATGAGTTCAGAAGATATGATTGTGGGAATATGCCTTATGCTTGTTAGAATTGACTAATGAAAGTCAAATGTGAGATATGCGTTTGATATGATCGTCAATATGTACAATCATGTATGCTAACAAGAATGTGATTGCGATGACATGAAAATATAGGGATCATGTCGAGATGGAATCAAGCACGAAAGGCTAACGGGCCAAGATGAGGCAAGGAAGCGGATACGAACACGGACACATAAGGTAAGTGATTTCCGGAATCACTTCTTATATATAAATGAAGTTAAGGTGGTAAGTCATTAGTGGTTATCTATGTTTGGAATTACACGGTAGAAGTGAACGGGTCAAATGTAGAAAGAAACATAGCGTGATGCGGTAGATGGTTTGATCTTGGGGTTAAGTAGTAAAAGGATATGGGGGCTTGAATTATGGTCACGTTACGTCTTGGAAGCGTGAAAAATGTGGAAGAAGGAAGTTCGGATATCTAACGGTTATCTTGTGAAAATTAAAAAAAAGGAAGAAGGGTTAGAGTGAAAGAACCCGTCGTAAGCTACGGCAGGTCAGCCGTAGCTTACGGCCAAGCAGACAAGGGGAAACAGCAGCAAGCTGCCGTAATCTACGACATGTTCACTCAAGAGATGAACGTTCACTCGTCAGCAAGAATGTTCACTCAACAGTTGGAACGTTCACTCGTCAGCAAGAATGTTCACTCAACAGTTGGAACGTTCACTCGTTAGCAAGAATGTTCACTCAACAGTTGGAACGTTCACTCGTCAGCAAGAATGTTCACTCAACAGTTGGAACGTTCACTCGTTAGCAAGAATGTTCACTCAATAGTTGGAACGTTCACTCGTCAGCAAGAATGTTCACTCAACAGTTGGAACGATCACTCATCAAGAATGTTCACTCAACAGTTGGAACGTCCACTCGTCAGCAAGAATGTTCACTCAATAGTTGGAACGTTCACTCGTCGGCAAGAATGTTCACTCAATAGTTGGAACGTTCACTCATTAGCAAGAATGTTCACTCAACAGTTGGAACGTTCACTCGCCAGCAAGAATGTTCATTCAACAGTCGGAACGATTACTCAGCAAGAATGTTCACTCAACAGTTGGAACGTTCACTCGTCAGCAAGAATGTTCACTCAATAGTTGGAACGTTCACTCATCAGCAAGAATGTTCACTCAATAGTTGGAACGTTCACTTGTCAGCAAGAATGTTCGCTGAACAGTTGAAACGTTCACTCATCAGCAAGAATGTTCACTTATGAGCAGGAATGTTCACTCAAAGTATGTGTGGGAAAGAAATAAGTTTGGAGATATGTATGTGTATAGATCTACCTACATGTTAGTGGCAGAATCCATAGGTAAGCATGAAGAGAAATGAACATGCACGTAAGTTTGTACGTATGAGACTTATTTATATGGATGTTTGTGACTAGGATATGTTAGTAAAAATTATATGGGAATGTAAGTGGTATGTAAGAGCTTGTATGTATGTATGTGTATGGGTGTGTGCGTATAAATATACTTATGTGTGTGTATGCACGAAATGGGATTGATTGTACACGAAAGAATAGCGCTTGTATACACGTATGCATGGCTACAATACTTTTGAGTATTAACGTTACTAATCAAATGCTTTGAGAATGAAATGAAATGCAGGTATACTATTGTTATCCTTATAAAGATTTAATGATTGGGATGCAAGATTGTACTTGGAATGATAATCGAAAGGATTAGCAAGAGTTGAAAGAATGTGGCATGGTCATTTAATTATGTATGTTTAGATTATGAATGATGTCACCAAACATTAATGATGCGCGTGTATGTGGTGATTGCAGGTTGCACGGACTTAACATCATTATGAAGTCTAAGAGGTTGAAAATCGAGTCAAAGAGCAAGGATTGTACGGGAAGAACAGTCACATGACTTGTATTTATATATGACATTTGATGCGTTAATTAAAAATGAATGTAAATCTTTTCAAGAAAGTGTTTGACATTTTAGAAATGAACCTCCAAGTATATAATATAGATAAGAAAGAAAGAAAGAATTTTTGAGTCAGTATTTTCCGCTGCGTCTCTTTTGGTTAAAACGTGTTAGGGTGTTACAAATAATATTTTTGGTATTGTATCTAGTAATGAAATGTGAAAATGAATTTTAAATATCCATTGTACATTTCCTGATTGCCATATGGCTAGAAATCTATTGTATCTATAGTTTATTATATTAGATGTTTGAGTTAAATGTCATTGTATGTGGTTTGGGTCATTTCACTAGTTTAGTCCAAAGGTTTATTTTTTGCCTGTGGGTCCAAAAAGGTTTCACCGTTACCATTTTAGTCCACTGGATTAACTTTATTCATTTTTTCTGTTAACAAAAAGGGCAATTCAGTCATTTTATATATAATTCAGTTAAATAGATGGACAATTCGGCCATACTCAAAATATGCTCAAAATTGTTAAAAAAAATAATAATAATAAAAATAGTTGCTCTAAAGATCTGGGGAATAAATATTCAAATTTAAAATCGATTACATATTTTCATCTTCTTTGCCTCTATAATAACAATTAAAAACAAACCTTTTCCAAACAGTTCATGGCCATCATATGTCTAAACTGTTTGGTCATCATCTGATCTTCTAAGCATTCTATCTTATCCCCTGATGCACAATCAAAACCATCAAAAGATGTTGCATGTGTTCTTGAAGATGAACATACAAGTGCCTGAAAATTATTATTCTTCCTTGCCTGTGTATTGTAGGAACAAAAACAATTGATGAGCTACATGATTAATGATTATACATGCACTATAAGAGTTATAAACAATAGTATTTAAAAATTTCATGTACACATCCTTCCAAGTCATAATACTTCATATTTACAAATTTCGCAACATATAAAATAAAATCAGTCACCTATAAGAGTATGTTTGACTGAATAAACAATTTAACAGTAACATAGCAACAAATAGCAATAAGGTATGCCACATAGCGAATAGCGGGCGGCTATTTTATAAATAGCGGTACACTAGAAAAAGAATTTTAAAAACTTTTATATGTGTATTATAGCAAAATACCCTGGAATATATGCTATTTTACATGTATATTTAACAAAAACCTAAAATCTAGTTATTTTATAGCTATATTTAAATGCTATCTATATTTAAAAAAAATAAAAAAATTAAGGTGTCGCTATTCTCGCTGTCTGTCGGTATGACCATAATAGTGACACTACATCACTTCGCTATTGACAACTATGAACAGTAATAACATATTTCCTGTAACTTACTCAGTAAAACATATTGCTTTACTAGTTATTTTCTTTAAAACATGGTACTTTGATTTAAGGGGAAAAAAAACTTGGAAGGGTAAGAATATATAACATGAAATTTACACATATGAAATCTAATACGTTTAAGGAAGTGAGGTCCTCACCATCACCAGCGGTCTGTGTGTTTTCTCGTGGTTTCTTTGCCATCTTCTTCGCATTTTCAGCTGTTACCATTATTCAAATTAATAAATTAAACATATTAAATATGATTAAACAAACTATTATTAACATGACAATCCAGCTTGTTTTTAATATAACAACTTGGAAGGGTACAAACACTTGACTATGTCATGAACTACTTTCAAACCTTTGACTCGTAACCCTTTTAGCTAATAAAGTTATTCTAGTTTACCCATTTGACAAGTTAGCATTTAAAAAAAAAAGTCAACCAAATTGACACGGATTCACTGAAACATGCAATCACTGAATACTGCTTAAAAATCCACCATGCTCTTTATCCTACTTTTTAAGCAAGATACCAAAAGAATTCAGTCTATCCCATTAAAATTGCAACATTTCCTTTTTTTAAAACTACAGATTATTATCACGTAATTGCTCTTGATCATCATTACATATAAACCTAAGCAGTTAATGCGGTAAAATAACGGATATCGGTCAAGGATCGATATCTGAGATATAGGTTATCGCAGTGGGATATTGGTAATTTTAATATCATATAGAATTATATATTATATATATAGCAATTTAACACTGACAGTTCAGTATACTCTCCTACCATTAACAAATTAACCTTTTGCAACTTGCAGAACACTAACAATTGTAGCCAGTAGGAACTCATTAAGACTTAAAACACTAACAATTAAGACCTTAAAACACTAATAGCAGCAATACGCAGAAAGACGAATGGTAGAACTAAGAAGAAAGGTACTGATATCGGGAAAATCGGTGATATAGCGGTCAATATCGCCGATGATATCGGTACCAATATTCTGACCGATATTTTACATGGGGGCCAATAACCGATATATCACCGAATTAACTGCATAGATATAAACACATGATATTAATCTTGGTCCTATGTGTATTTAAGATATTTATCAAATAATCAATTATTTACTTAGACTACATGTCAAGTCAAAGCTACACAAAAACGAGCGGAATTTCATACCTTTAAATTTCCTTTTTTTGCTAGCTCTCCTTCTCTTTCTATCTGTCTGTGTTAATTCTGCTTCTTCCTTGATGTCTCCTTTACCAGAAAATACCTCCTCGGGTGCCAGCATGGCCGCATCTGACACCGCCAGCGGAGCAATCTACATCCATAGAAAAAAAATCAAACGTTTGACCAACACGAAACTTTTCCATATCAGATATAATAAGGTATTTATAAGATGCAGAGAAATAGATACCTCTTCCATTGCTAGAGCAGGAACATTTGTTTGAATAGACATGTCTTCAATCACCTATTTTAACAAAACAATTTCACCTATTGATTAATATTAAAATAACTTAAAGCTAAAATACAATGGTATGTACGGATAATGGGTGCATACTGGTTTTGGAGTGAAGTGGAAATGAGAAAGTGCGTCCAACTTTAAGCACAATCTCTTGAAAAGAAGACTTGCCTGATAACATAAAATGAAATATCCATTAGAAACTAATGATAAATTATAAAAAAAAAAAATTAGAACAATAACTACAAATAACGTGAAATAAAGAAGCACCTCCTTCTTTTGCTCATCGGAGAAAGACAATGCTTGTGAAACCAGTCCAGTCTTTTGAGCATACTCATCCTGCAAAAAAGATAAACCAGCAAAACAATACATAGATATTTAAATCAGAATATTATTGTATGACATCACATATATAAATGCAATTTTCTTTAGGTGATATCCATGTAAAAAAAATTACAGTCAATACTAACCGCATATAATTCGCCAAGGCCCTTCTTACTCTGATTTTCATCCTGCAAAGTTAACATTCAAGCTTTATATCCCCACAAGCACACATAAAACAAACCAATAAATAAAATTAATTAAAAAACAGTTGGATATAGCAGTTTGTGGTGTTTTACCAATTCCTTCATTTCCCTTGGTGCTTTAGAAGGCAACTTATTAACTTTTTGAACATCATCAAAGTGCCCCTCAGATATACGTTTCATGATTAGTTCTTCAATGGACTGAGAAACCTCCTCCGTGATTACAGGTGGCGGCTTTACATTCCGTTCCCAATCCAAATCTTCTCCTAATGCACTATTTTTCGGTCTTTTAGTAGCAGTCACCTACCACAATAAACCCAAGTAAACAAACCAGTTGCTATATAAACTACATGTCGCAAAGTTACACAATTAATAATCGAGAAATAGAATTAAGATTTTGCACCTCTCCTTGCATGGTCCACGCCTTCGCTTCTAAATTTTCCCTCTCCACTTGCTCGATTTTGGCTCGTTGTTCTAAAAGATGCTTCTCGTGTGTAGAAAGATTGTCTTTCTTTGTCTACGAGAGTTACGAAAAAATTGCATTATTTAAATCCTTTCAGTGTCTTAACAGCAAAACAATACAGTATTATAATGTGTTAGTGATATATAAACAATACCTCCTCATCAGATACTATGTCGTCGTCATCATCGTCTTCATCAACGTCTTCTTCACCATCTTCATCACCTATATCTGAGTCCTCATGTTCTTCATCATCACGCATGTTTATATCTTTAACTTCTTTGTTCACTTTAGGTTTTTTGTTTTGGTCATGTTTCTTATTGGATGTATAGAAGTCGTCGTACCTACCAAAAGAAAACAATAATTTTCAGAACTCGCTGTTAGCAGTTGATGCAAAGAACAACCTGGAATGCATAAGCAAACATGAGCATGTAGACTAAATTATGTTGATTTATCATGTAATATCATCACTCAAGATATCTCAGAATACCCATCATCCATGTAATGCTTATGTCACGTAAGCCTGGAAAAACATGCGGGTCGGGCAAGGTGGTGGGTCCAAAAGGTTAGGGTCAGGACGAGCCAATTATGAAAGTGCAGTTTGGGTCGGGTCAAAACAGGTTGACTAAGATAGGTTCGAGTCAAAAGAGGTTATGACTAAAATATGTTCTGGTCAAAACGAGCTATGCCCATCTTGACCCTTTGCAAAGAAAACCTAACCCAAAAGTGCACAAAAACTTATATCTAGAGTCCAAAAGAACCCATATTTAAAGGTTTGAGCACATAACATCACAATTCACAACACATTAATGGATAATTGAAGATTACATAATTTCTTCAGCCTCCGAATCGTCCTCTTCGCCTGCAAGTTCCAAAAGTCCAAGCTGCAAATACCAAAGGGAATAACTAAACAATCAAATTCTTCAACTAAATTAAACAAAATTGTGTAAACTAAGGTTATGTTAATTACATAAATCTAAAAATAATTGAGCTCCAATTCCATTTACAAACCACAAGTACCCTATCCCCATGGTTGTTAATGGTGAATAGCGACAAATAGCGATAAGATACCTATATGCTACATAGCGAATAACGATAAATATCAGGCGGCTATTTTATAAATAGCGATACACTAGAAAAGAAATTCTAAAATTTTTATATGTATGTTATATCAAAATAACCTGGTATATATGCTCTTTTACATGTATAATTAACAAAAACCTAAAACCTAGCTATATTTAAATGCTGTCTATATTAAAAAAAAATTAAGGTGTTGCAATTATTGCTATCCGTCGCTATGACCATAATAGTGACACTACATCGCTTAGCTATATTGTGTGTTATTGACAACTATGCCTATCCCCAAGACCCCAACCCAACCCAAATCAAACAAATTAGACTAGTTTATTAACAAAGTATATCAAAAAGTAAACCAATTTCTAAAGTGTATCAGTATTTCAACAAATGTGCTCACCTCATCATCTTCATCATCTTCTTCTTCTTCATCCCCATCCCCATCCTCATCCTCATCCTCATCCCCAAACTTTCCACCAGTTTTCTTCAGCACTTGTTTCTTTTTATTAAGTCCATAATCTCCATCTTCATCATCCTCCATAAGCTTCATCTCCTCCTCATTAAAAAACATATCCCCAACATCACCTGCATCTCGCTCTTTAATCTCTCTCTCTCCTTCATCCTCATCCTCATCTTCATTTCCATCCTCATCTTCATCCTCATCCTCATCATCTTCTTCTTCTTCTCCCGCCAAAACAACCTCACTCGGTTTCTCCTGCACAGATTCACCAATTTTAAACATGTTATTAACCTCTAACGGATCCTTCTCGAACTTGTTGACTTGACGGCGAACGGAGGAGATCAACGGCTGAGATTGGAGGTCAATTTGCTGCCAGATCTGCTCGGCGTCGAACTTTTCGTCTACAAGGAGGCGATCGAAGGGTGATTTAGGTGTGTAGGGTTTGAGTAAAGTGAATAAGTGTTCTGAAGCGGTACGAGCGAGGTTAGCGAGTTCGGAAGATGGAGTTAGGTACATCGGTGGCTCCGTTAGCTTCAGGCGGTGTAGTGCTTCTGCTCCGGCGGTGGTTGTCGCCGCCATAACTCCGGTGGTGGTTGTCGCAGCGGCGTTACTCGTTTTAGGGTTTCACGAAAGACTCTGGGTTTTAGCACGAAGGGGTGATTTGAGGGTTTATGCTTTTATGTAAAACCTATTATTTTCGTTTAGTGATTAAACTTAGAAATATAAAAAGAAGGTTAAAACAAAACTTTTACATTTATAGAGTAAATTGTCATTTTAGTCGCTGAGATTTGATCAAAATTGTCACTTTAATTCAAATTTATATAGTAAATTGTCATTTTAGTCTCAGAGGTTTGACCAAAATTGTCAGTTTAGTTCAAATAGTTTTTTCCTTACCGTTTTAGTCCAAATAGTTTTGTTTTCTGTCATTTTAGTCCTTGACGTTTGCCATTTTATCCAACCCACTAATTCCATTCAAAAAATTTAGTTAACTTAGGTGAATTTTAGCCAAACCACATTTTTCTTTCTTTTTTTTTTTTTTGTTTTTGCAGGTGCGATGGTATAGGGATGGTGTTGTGCCGGTTTACAGTGAAGATGATGACGGTGGTTGTTGGTTTTACGATGATGGCGGCGGTGTTGGTGGTGGTCGATGAAAATGGCAAAAAATGACATAAATCATGGACTAAAATGGCAGAAAACAAACTATTTGAACTAAAATGACAAGAAAAAAACTATTTTAACTAAAGTGGTAATTTTAGTCAAATCTCAGGGACTAAAATGGCAATTTACTCTTATTTATATAAAAAAAAACTACAAGAGCATCACTAAGATAACCCATGAATTAGATGTTCGTGAGACAAACGACACATAAAAAAGGATAGTTTTAGAAAATATGTATATTAACGTGGGATTAGCCAACTTTGTAGAGTCATGCGTCTCTTAGAGGATGTTTTAGGTTTAAATCCTGACAAAAAGAGAAGTTTAGATATATTGGTGTAAGGTATTATAAAAGTAATATTTGGTTATTTACCATTAGACTAAATGGTGTTGGATAAATCGTGTTACGTCATTGCCAAACAACCAATAAATCCTCATAAAGCCCATGTCATCGTTACTCAATTATTATTTAAAAAAATTATATTGTAATTGAAAATACCATTAAACTAAAGAAGAAATACAAGACATAATAAATAAAATAAAGTGCTAAAACAACCAATAAAAAAGCAACTACTAGTTTAAATATTTTGCTCGAATTCGCTCCTTCCTAGCCTCGAAGATTGCTTGGTCCCTTGGCGAGCAATGCGAAAAGTCTTTCTCAAGAAACAATTTTTTTTTTCCATTTGTCTTTCCTTGAGGATTTCGTTCTCTTCTTCCTTTAGCGTGACTAAACAGTTGATTTGTCTTCCAAGTCATCCAATCTTGACTAACCCGATGGTTTAGTGGGTGGACCTATGGGATTGGTGGATGCACCCGAGGGATTAGTTGAGGTTGATTGGGACTTTCCTTTAACGACTTTGCTTCTATCTCTCTCGGTAGGCATGGCAACTCTTGTGGATCTTCAAACGCAAAGTCGTCATCGGGGTCGTTTAGGTTTATAGTCGAACTAGAGTCTGACGCACCTTGAGACTTCGGTGTGGTAGAGGTTGATTTCGAGCGTTTAGAAGCTTGGTCGGTGGTACTTGCATTAAAAGGTGGTGTAGGCATGACCGACATTTGTGGGGATAGTGGCATAGGCATGATCGGATAGTACTCGACCTCACCCGTTTGTGGGTTCATATGGTACAGGTTCTCAGGGTCTGACGATTGGCATTGACCACAAAACGAGTGAGTGATTTGGGTTAAATGCATTAAGGTTGTTGTTGGGAAACATGCTAAGTGGAGGTTTTTTTTTTTTTTTTTTTTTGCTAGAGATTAGTGAGGTTTTGGTATAAATTGTGTATAAAAATGGTTTAAATGGTGGGTTTAAATAGGTAAATATAGAAGGGTAAATAGTTAAATTTAATTAAAATATCTTGAAAAAAACAATCATTGTCAACGCTCAAGAACAACATTCAAAGCCACCCACCCGTTAGCGCTCACCATCTAGTTCGCGCAAGCCTCTCTTAAAACCACAGGGGCGCTATCTTGTTGATGTTGCGGGGCGTACATTGAATCAGGTCTATTGAATTTTTAGTATAATTGTTTCCACCTTTAAAATGTTAAATTTAGTATGATTTTGGTAGTCAATTAAATGGTTTTTTTGTACAATTGGTTATGTATCTTTTATTGAATTTAATAGTGAAGGGGTATGGTCCCAAATCTCGCACCAAGCTCGACCGCGAGAGTCCATCACCTACCTTGTTACCCCTGTCAGCAAGGATCGACCTGCGTTCGTGCGGGCAACGCACCAACCCAGTTTGTTGTTCCAATCAGGCAAGTGATGAGAAGACTTACCTTGTGCATGAAAACGACTGTTTTCATCACCACAAGGGATGTCGTAACCACTGCGGTTACCGCACATAGCAATGCGGCCCAAAACCGCAATCTGTAGTCCCACAAGTGGCACTGCCACTTTGACTTCACTGACAAGCAAGCAAGTGGCCTGTCCGGGCACTGACAGCGGTCAGCCACCCAGCCCACCTCAGGAAGCATCCAACGTTTCTGTGGTCTGCGCTTCTGACACACCTGCAAAAGGCTATGCGATGTAGGTCTAGCCACTCAATTACCCTCCTTCACTCTTCGGCTATAAATACCCATCCCGGACCAGCTTTGAGGTAACGCTAATATGCTCTCTCTCACTTACTAGTCAAACACACACTTTGCTCTCAAGTAATTACTGATTCTCACGTCGGAGAGTGATAACAAGGAGCACCCCCCATCTCATCCTCTTTGTTACGAGTCACGGTGTGTTTCCTTGTGTAGGAGACAGGTTAGAGGACGATCCGGCCATTGATCTCGGAAAGAAGGGATTAACCTTACTTGAAGAGACTAGTGACTTAACCTCCCCGGTTAACCACTAGTTCATCAAATAGTGTTCTTGAATTGGTTGATACAATTATACTAGGTTACATATTTTAACATAGTCAAAATTAAACCAAACAATATGCTATGTTCTATTACAACCCATGTAGAAACATTTTTGGATAACAATCTTAATATTTTGAAAGTTGAAATTTATATCATCAATTGTATAATGACATATTAGGCCCCATTCTAATAAAACTAGTTCTACCATATTTCTGTCAAGATGTGGTGCAAGTGTCATTTGTGATATCCATATCTCGTAAATATTTGGCACAATACTTATTTATTAACGGGTCTATACACGCTTAAGATATAATCCAAATCATACCATTTTTTTTACTTTCACGTCATAATACAACCCACGCTATCTTAATAGGCATAAAAGTAACTACAATGCGAACATATATTTCTATTACACGTAGCTCTTGCAGGGGTCATTTGTGACATCCGTCTATTCAACAATTTGCAGCATAACTTACATACAATTTATTCTTAAATTTATATTACCATACATATTTACAAGTTTAACCAGTTTATCGTCGAAATCAAACTATAGTCGAGTCATATGTATAATCAATTAAGTTGTTGAAAATGATACGTACATACACTTCCTTTGGTGCACATGTGACATTTGTACACATATAGCAGCCAAACAATAAGACATCAACTTTGGTGCACATGTGACATTTGGTGTCTGTAGTGTAGAGGTAGAACTCTAGATTGTAGAAGGTCTTCCACTAAGATGGGCTGAATGTTTATCAAGTAAAGTGGGCCTTGGGGATAAAAGTTTAACCAAATCCTAACGGACATAAGCCCACTGGATCGGCCCAAAATGAGTATACCCCTAGAGGTGCGACTGTTCATGAGCCGAGCCGAGCCAGGCCAAACTCGGGCTCGGCTCGATTCTAAACCGAGCTGGCTCGGCTCGGCTCGGCTCGGATTTGAAACTGAGCCGAATATCAAAACTCGGGCTCGGCTTGGTTTTAAACCAAGCTGGCCTGACTCGGCTTGGTTTGGCTCAATTTTAAAAAGAAAAATAAATAAATAGCTCTCAAAATTTAGGAGTCTAAAATATTCTTCAATACTTCAAAAGAAGATACCCAAAATAAGTTCAACTTAATACATTATAAACCAAAATCAAGCTCAACAACACAAAATAAGTTTTAAATTTCAATGCAATACAATATTAATTCTTTAGTATGATAATCAATCTTCAAATATATGTCATAGATATCATACACTCCTAAATACATGTAAATAATAATTAGTTTTTTTTTTTTTTGTAATATATTATGATGTATGTATGAATAAAATATATTATAAGTAAAATAATTCGAGCTAAACTGAGCTGAGCTACAAGCGAGTCAAACCGAGCCAATCTGGCTCGTTACGAGCCGAGCTGAGCTAGGCTCACTTTCTAACCGAGCCGAGCCGGCTCGGCTCAGTTTCAAACCGAGTCATTTCGAGCGAGTTTTTTTCGAGCTAAATCCGAGCAAGCTTCGAGCGAACTCTGAGCCGTGAGCTTTTTGGACAGCCCTACCTAGAGGTGCACAAAATAACCGGTTAATTAACCGTAACCGGTTGTTAACCGAAACCGTAACCGGTTAATAACCGATCGAGGAATAACCGGTTAGTGGTTATTTTTAACCGTAGGTTAGTAACTGGTTATAAATATTCAGTATAGGAACCAATTATTAACCGGGTTTTTTTAACCAGTTTTTTAACCGGCAGACCAATTAACAAAAAAAACCGATAAATTTAAAAAAAAGGAAAAAAAGCCGGCTATTAACTGAAAATAACCGGTTAATTAACCAAACCGGTTAAAGTAATTAATCAGACCGGTTAAAAAATAATTGATTAAAATAATAATCGGTTAAAATTAAAAAGTCAAATTAACCGGTATAACTGATTAACCAAACCGGTTATTAAAATTAATGTGTACATGTACCCCACCATAGCTTTATTCAACTTGGTGCATATTCATGAATTTTGTGTCTTTTATCGAAATTGAATACGTGTCATTGAATTACACCATTGTGATGTTATCTAATGTTTTGTCTTCTTTGTATCTTTTCAGAGATTCCGTTTATAAAAATTGGTTAAAGTAAACTTCTTTGCATGCCTCATTTGTGAAAATGTGTTTTTGAATTGGTTGTTACAATTTTACAAATTTTAACATATTCAACAAACCAAGTGATATGTTATTTTTGTTTTTAGAAAATGAAATTATCGTCTAATCCATGTGGAAACATGTTAGAGCATAATCTTAAATACATAATATTTTTTTGAACGGCCAAAGAAATAAAAGACTGACTACCAGTGGCGGACCTACTTACAGTCGTGGATGGGTGGCCGCACCCCTTGAAAAAAAAATGTAATGTATATTTTAGGTAAAAAAAATCCAACCGCACCTTTGAAAATATAGTTGAACGTCTCATCCGCACCCTCAGCAAATAATTTATGGGTCCGCCACTGCCGACTACCTAGGGTAATCTAATGGCAAAAGGCGTCTCCATACATGTTTTACACCCACTAAAAACGGAAAATGTAAACGCTATCTTTAATATATCTTTAACGAAAGTTTATGTCTAAACGTAAACCAACTTGAATTCATACCGACACGTGTATACAAATAAGCACGTAAAAAATATTGTTTTTTAAGTTAAAGAATGGTAAGGCGTGTCGCGGTGGTGTCAAAACGTAAAGTGACTAGAAATTATATTGTCTAATGAAAACGTACTACATTGACTCGAGTTGTTTCCGAACAAAAATTACGTCAAAACGCAGACCAATTGAAAATGTACATAAATAGGCACGAAAACGTATTATATTTGATCCAATACATTTCTGAAAAATATAAAATTTACGTCAAAACGTATAACAACTGAAAACGTACACAATAATAAGCATAATAACATATTATACATGATCTAACTCATTTTCGGGAAAAATTTACGTCAAAACGTAAATCAACTTAAAGTTATACCGACACGTACATAAATATAAACACATAAAACTTGATTACAACGTCTTTAAGGAGTAAGGGTTATAAATGTTAATGCTGAAAAATGAAGGGTTAAAGTATGAAAGACATAAAAAAGACAAAGAAAAAAAATCTTTTAAAAACACTGTTCACGAAAATTCCTAATTGTATTATAGTTAGTTAATAGTTAATAGTTAATTAATTAATTAATTAATTAATTATTAATAATTAATTAATGTTATAAAATTTAAAAGAAGGTCCCATTAATGTTCATCTATATACTATATATAAGCATCTCCCATGGATATAATGGTAATTTCTAACCCTAATTTTAAGATGGCATGTGAAAAGGCAGTTTAAATCCCTAATATTTTACCTTTTTCTTCCCACTATACCCCTCTTAACCTTCTTTCATCACTTCTAACCTTTGATCAAACTGAAACCGTCTAAAATGATGATCACTTTCTTCAATACGCAATTCAATTCATACCTTTAAGTATTCAACCCCTCCGACTTCACTTAAATCCAACCTAATCGACACCAGCCTTCAATTCGGCATACCAACGGGAAATCAAGCAAATTGGACTTCAATTTATTTAATGGAGGATGCCTTCAATTCGATTTTGGTATTAAAGGAGTAATCTCATCACCCCTGGTCTTTTTAATCCCATCCCCTGGTTGTTCATGCCATATTTTGAGTTCAACTCCAACAAAACACAGCAATAAGCGGAATATCTGAAGCCACCAGCTATGAGTCTGTGCTCTCCTTCTATTTGCCACCGTATTTGATTCTTTCATCTCAACATCCCAACGCAGGTAACTCTAATCTCAATCGTTAGGGTTTTTATTGATGATTTGTTGTTTTTTCTTGCTTTTTATAATAGATCTTGATTCTGGAAACTGCTGCTTCATGCTTACTACAATTAGTATTGACAGAGGTATAAATCGTGTTGATTTCTCTGTCATCTTCTCTTATTTAGGTAATCAATTGGAGTTATTATTGATTTACGGATCCTATTGACGTTTTATTGTTGATTGTTTGTACAGCCTTAACATAAATTGCTATCAAATAAGTGACTGATGTTAAATTGTGGCGTATACCATACTATTCTTGGAATCTAGCTTTTGATTGGATGGTTTGAACTTAATTTGATTGATTTCTAAATGAACAAACGAAGATAAACCCGGAAAACATTTTTTGCTGATGCGATTTATATTTTGGATGATAGATATTTGGTATGCTGGATATTATTTTTTTCTTTCTTTTTGCAATAAACAAGTAGTTACAATCGGTTTAATTTGTTTTCAGCGTGGTTCAGATCATTATTCCATGTCTTTCTTGAATGTGGAGTTGCAAAAGAGTAATAAGCGGCCATTGCTAAATTGACAAAGTGGAACGACCGGCAAGCAAGTCCGAGCCAGCACCCTTGAAAGATGAGAACGACGCTTGGAGGCGGAGGCCTGAAGATTAGATGGTGGATTTCTCACTTAAGCAAGTTAGGCATGAACTGGTAGAGAGAAGCAACTCGAGGGGGGATTTAAATCAGTTCATATGTAGCAAGATCGTGGTGCTGAAGGTGAATTGTTTCGTTTGGAAAGCCACCACTCGTAAGATAACTACGGCTATGTGGCCTTGGCGGCCGTTTGGTGATGGGTCTTGTCTGATGTGTGGCATAGTGAATGAAAAGGTTGACCACTTTCTCGTTGAGTGCTCATTCGTGAAGTCGGTGTGGTGGTTGGTCTGTAGATGGCTGAAGGTGCCTATACCAAACACATTCTCATCAGTGGATTTAAGTCTCAAGTATTTAAGATATTTGAATTGTTTTGTATCTTTATTTATGGTTACGATATAACCATATTGTATCTTTACTTTTATCGTGTTTCTGTTGAACAATTTTATCTTTACATGACAGGTACCAAAGCTGGAGGATCCATTTTCAAGATTTTGGCTGGTATAGGTAGAATGGCTCTCAACTGCCCTTGTGAGGAGGATCTTGTTAACTCTGCATCAGCAACTACTGGTAAAGTCTTGTTTGGTTGGGTTGTACAACATATTTGGATTAGATAGAGGAACTTAATCCTTAATCTTCCTTTAAGTAAGTTTGAGTTTTATACTTTCATGTAGTGTGGATTCTTCTTTTTTGGTTATGTGTGTGTAGTTCTAGAGGCTTTAGTGTGTGTGTATAATAAACAAGAAGAAGAAGAAAGCAATTAGAAAGTTCAATATTGTTTCTTAAAGGCACCCAAATTTGTATAACTTCTAAATTTGTTCCATTGTTATAAATAAAAGGGGGTCCAACTAAATTTCATTCATGATTAAGCTCACTTTTTTATAAAGTGTTTTTGTCTGACCATTAATCAAAGATGTCTGCAATCTTAACAACTTGTTAATTAATATGTACATAGGTAGAAAAGCTCAAGTGAAAGGGAAGCGCCCTTGTGTTGAGAATCTAAGCTCTGCGTCCTTAAACGAGATTCCAAACTCTGCATCGGCAACTACTGGTACGCACTCGTTTGGCTGGATTGTAAAACATATTATTAAGATATCTTGATTGTTTTAATCTTCTGTTTATTTTGTATAAGGCTATGACTCTCATGGTTATGCTGAGTAACTATGTACATTGTATTTTTATTTTTGTCTTGCGTCCTTCATTCCAAAAATGAGAACCTGTTAGGTTTAGGCGACATGATCTGCACGGTATGACTAATAAAATATATATGAAAGTGGATATTGATCGTATTCTATTTCGAATGGGTTCTCTCTTATTCAGAGACGTGTTTTGTTTTAGTTCATGACAACTGAATTGAATTGATGTTGTTTGCGTGCGTGTGATTGGCTTGGCCGGTCACTCTTTCGTTTCGTTAAATAAGTTTCAACCGTTGAATCTTTTACTTTTGACTTATTGGTAGTTGTGCATGGTGTTTTAATATGTACATACAAAATGTTAAGTATCTGTTATCTACGACGATCTTGACTTGTTTAGTGAAAGTGTCCACATGATCTGACGACTAAAACATTTGATTTAAACATGATTTCAGAGGTGAGATTGGTGTACTCTTTTTTTTTTTTTTCGTTCAAGTGGTCTGACCTATCTTATTTGATAAATCTGACCCGGAATCAAATAGTTATAATTCAAATTGTTATTTTACTCTTAAGTTCATTAAATCTTTACTCCTTGAACCTATCTTCATGTGTATTATCAAGTGGACCAAATAATTATCCACACTTATGTTAAGAGGCTATGAATTTTTTAACAGGTCTTTGATTAGTTTTGTCTAATCAAAGGAATGAACTTCTTGCTACCTAAATGGGTAAGTTATAAGTGTGGTGCTTTAAAGCTAAAATTAGGTGATAATCTGTATAATGTGAGTATATAACCAAAATCTTAAAATAAACTCTGAATACATTATATATAGCGTATATATGATTGCCCGAGTGCTTATATATATATTATATATTCACACACACAACTTATATATGATTTTTTTAATGTTTTTAGGTTTACATTATGTTCTCGACCCATATTGTCGACTCCGCTGCAACGCGCGGGTTCCCCACTAGTAAAATTTAAAAGAAGGTCCCATCATAAAGTTCTTTTTAGTCGCCTCTAAATAAAAATTGGTTCGACATTGTCGGTATGATGTATTTAACATAAATATCTTATAATGATATGACATGCCGCATTTTAATTTCTAAATACATTTTCATCAAGTTAGTTATACTGTAAATTATTTCAAGTTACGTTTAAATTTACATTGTAGAAAATGTATTTGACTGATTCATGAGTTAACCGACGTACAATTTATACTTGAATTTATACCATCATGTAGACTTAAACGCTTAACCGTTTAAGTTTACATCGTATAAAATGTACTTGACTGATTCATGAGTTAACTGACATGCAATTTATACTTGAATTTATATCATCATATAGACTTAAAACGCTTAACCGTTTGATTGTCAAACTTGGATTAGAGTTGAGTTGTATGCATAATCAATTAACTTGTTGAAAATGATACGTGCACACACTGCCTTCGAGTACGCCAATTTACGATAGTGCACGTCTAGTGGTCCAACCAATAGAGACATCAACGTTGGTGCATGTGTGGTTGTGGTGGAGGACCACTATTGATACTTGGTGCTAACAACACGTCCAAGTAAAGAATTTTAATCCCTTTTACGTAAGGACATAAAGCAAATGTTTATAAACAGCCCATCAAGCTATGAGAGCTACGTCAATTATTCCCAAATTAAGGTTGTAGTTTGATCGTGACATATAAAGTTTAAGGGTGTTTACGGTTCACTGTAAAACTATAAAAACGGTTATTGGTTTGGAATTATGGTCGTTTATTCTAAACTTTCAAATTTCAATTGATCGTTTTAAATTTTTAAACCATGATGAGTGATTAATGATTTGGTATACAATTTATAACAAAAACCGGTCATATAAAATTGGAACAAGACAGAATGTTGTGTTATTCAATACACAAAGTGTTAAGTTGGGAGTGGTGAAAGTGAAAGTGATGGTTGTGGCAGCGGCCAATAACCAATAGTTGGGAATGATAAAATCCAATAACCCGTGTAACAAATTGTGCTTAAGCTGTTCCTCCCAAGTTAGTTTCGATCTGCCCCTGCTCCTCCTCCCTCCATAGTAAGAGGTTCCACGGTTCTAATCGCGGTCGTTTCCTATTTCCTCCTAGTGTGTCTATACCATCTCAGTTTCTCCTCTCTAAATCTTATATGATATATTAGCCACCTCCAATCTTTCTCTAAATACCTTATTTCTAATCTTATCCAACATAATGTGTCCATACATCCACCTTAGCATCCTCATCTTTGCACCCTTCAGCTTACATACTTGTGTCTTCTTAGTGTCCTAACACTTTGTTCTGTATAACACAGTGGGTCTAATTACAATCTTAAAAAAAATTCCCTTTAATTTAGTCGGGAACCTCTTTTCGCACAAAACTCCTATTGCTGCTCTCCACGTACACCATCTTGCATGTATTTGAAGTGCTACGTCCCTATCTATTTCCCCACTTCTTTGTATAAACGTTATTAAATACTTAAACCTACTTACCTATGAAACACTTGACCCTAAAATGGTAATTTGGTTGTCCTTGTTGTAGCCTATACTACTGAAATCACAATAAAGATACTACGTCTTAGAGCGACTAATCCTTAAACCTTTGTGGGTTAAATATATATAACTTCCCATCTCTAATCTTATCCTTAAACCATAGTAAGAGATTCCACGGTTCAAACCGTGGCCGTCACCTTTTTCCTCCTAACGTGCCCATATAATCTCAATTTCCCCTCTCTAATCTTATCCAATACATTCGTTACCTCCAATCTTTCTCTAAATACATCATTTCAAATCTTATCCAACATGGTGTGCCCACACATCCACCTTAGCATCCCCATCTCTTCAATCTTCAGCTTACATGCTTGTGTCTTCTTAATGGGCCTAACACTTTTATCCGTATAACATACCATGTCTAATTACAACCCTAGAAAACTTTCCCTTTAATTTAGTCGGTAATCTCTTGATGCACAAAACTCCATTTGTTGTTCTCCACCCACACAATCTTGCTTGGATGCAGTGTGATACATCACCATCTATCTCCCCATCTCTTTGTATAAACGATCTTAAATACTTGAAGTTACTTGTCTGTGAAAACACTTGACCCTCAATGGTAATTTGTTTGTCCTTGTCGTCGCCCGCACCACTGAAATCACAGTAAAATTACTCTGTCTTAGAATGACTAATCCTTATAGCTTTGTGTACTAAAAACCTCCTCCTATTGGGTTCAAGCTAAATATATATGATATGAGACATTCTACTTCCGCTTTACATATATATTAGTATTTTTGTTCTATGTTTATGTTTTGTGTCAAAGCTCTATATAATTCTATATTCGTGTTCTTTGTGTCCTAATCTATCTCTTATATTAAAACAAAATAATGTTGACCATTTGACCATTATGTGGCATATCTCTTTAGCCAGAGAATTCATTTTTGAGCGCCATTTATATCTATTCTCTCTGTTCTAAAGCAATTCTCCTTACCACCTCACAATTCCTTCATTCTTCTTTCACACACTCCTTTGATTTTGGTCAATTCAAACCCTAATTGTTCCTCTCTCTCCAATCAATCCAAACCCTAATTGTTCGCTGTATACGTTTTATCTTTCTCAAATTCATCTATCTCAAATTCGAAACCTAAATCCGAAGAAAAAAAAATAAGCCAATGGATCTTCTGTTGATTTCTCAAACTCAAACCCTAATGGCGATTTCTGAAACTCAAATCCTAATGGCGATGCGAAGAAAAATCTAAGCCAATCGATTGGATCTTCTGTTGATTACTCTTTTTCTAATCTTCTATGAATCATGGTCCCTCAACCAAGGTGGGTATGTATTTCTGATTTGTGCTCTGTTTCAAGTTATTAGTGTCGAAACCCTAATGGTTTATTTACTTGATCACTGAAGGTTTGTTTTAACAAATATTTATTAGGGATCTTTTAATTAACAACTTTCTATTGTATCTAAGATAAAAGTTGTTACTGAAGTTTCTGATGAAAATTGTATGTTAGGTTATGATGGGGATGCCAATGGTGGGATGATTACTCGAGATACGTAACCCCTGTTGTAGTTGATGATAAGGTAAAGTCGATAATTGTAACTAGATTGCTTGAATTTTAGGTCACATTATATCGTGTTGATGATTTGGGTTTTCATGTTTTTAATTGGAATCTCAAATTTGGCTTGAATTGTAAGATGAATATTGATGTTGAAATCAAATTAGTTGTTCTTATTCTTTGAGGTACAACTTTTTTCGCCAACGAAGCAACTTTTATTACACAAGTGATTTTTGTTATTTTATTGTGTCAACAGTTCATCTATGCAAGTGGTCAAAGTTTGTATCACGGGTTAAAGCTGAAATACAGATTCAAAACATGATTTTTTTTTCTGTTAGATATGGAGGTTGGTTTCTGATCTGTTGTTAGTTTTAGATGATATGAATGAAGAAGATGTAGTTGTCGGGGAATTTAATATGCCTATAACAAGCTTCCCACCACTAGATATCACTAAATGTCTCTGTTTTCATGCTATAATGATTAGCTGTAATTCTAAAAAAGTGATATTTTTTAGTTAGTTTGCAGGACAACTGTTGAGGTGTTTATGCCATTCACTTTGTTGTGACATGTGAATCCGTTTGTATGCGGCCATTTCAGATAAGTTCTCTTTTTTCAGATGTTACTCTTGCAAGAAGATAGTTGGATATTAAAATGTAATTTAGGGATATGGCTCTCTTGAATATAAGGTTAATTTCGTGTTTTTTCTTTAACCGAAGTGTATGAGTGTTCCTCAGGTGACTGCATTTATATGACTTTGATGATTTTCGAACCATGATGCTATGTTTCAGTAAAGAAGAAACTAAGATTTTTGAGTCTATTGGCAAGGCATTTTAGGTTCCTATGTTCATGTATTTTCTATGACATGGTAACCTTTTAGTATTCAGCCATGGTAGAATTTTTTTTTTCTTTAAATGTTTACATGTATGAGCCTATGCAGCTGTCGTTATGTTGTTGATAGCTTATAAAGAAGACAAGTGGGTATTTAACGTGACATAGGAATGTGAGGCGATTGTACTATAACTAAATTTAGTATACTCTAATCCTATGGTTTTGCAACTTGGGGATGGTTTGCAGTTAATTTCATGGTTTTGAGATTAACTGTAACACCTCGAAAATTTGTGTTCAATAAATAAACGACACGTGTCACATATGACAAAAGTATTATAAACCCGGATCAAATTAAAAGATGTGTGGTAGGATTTTTAGACATGTCGACATGTTAATTTATACCTCTGAACGACTTCTTCGTTATAAATCCCAAGACCCCAGCATGATTAACAAACAACTATACCTTAATCCGGTGCTTACTAATGATAAAGGATGTCCAAGTTTACTAATTTGAATCCTAAGAAAAAGATGCCATTTAAACCTTTGTTCATGAATCTCATCTTTATGCAAGCCAATAATCTTCATGATGGGTTGGCACACCTGATCAAGCATGGGTTAAAAGGGCCTCATACTGACATTTTCCAGACTCAAAATCATGCATTGCAAGTTGTCCGTTCAAACCATGAAAGGTTATTTTTTTTGCTTCTGACAAAGGCTTACGGACCGCAAGGGTCCTGCCTTACGGTCTGTAAGGGGCGAAAGGTTAAAATTTTTCTCTGTCAAAGGCTTACGGACCGCAAGGGCCTTGCCTAACGGTCCGTAAGGGGTGCCCAGCGACAGCAGCTTGGCTGTTGGCTGTTGTAAACGGTAAAACAGCTTGGTAAGATATTTTCAGGGACATGGGCGACCCCTAACCCATCCTAAACATTAGGAGACACTTGTAAATGATCTGGATCACCCCATAGACCTAGTTGTCACCATCTAAGAGGATTTAGAACACTATAAAAGGCCAATGGGTTGCAACCAAGTTCTTCACACCTTCATTTTGCTTTCTGATCATCTCTGAGGCTCTAGCATTCTCTCTAAGCTTCACAAGTCGTGCATAGGACTCTTGTAAGTATGTTTAACCCTTTGTGGTTTAGTTTTTGCTTAGTTATAGCTTAAAAGTCAATACGTCGTAATTAACGATTGACTTAACGGTTAATCACAAATGGTCCAGTGATTAATCGAAATAAAGGTAGTTATATGTTGGTAATCATGTGGGCTTTAAACCCTTAAAAGGGCACCCCCTGATTCCCACTCTAACTAGTCCGAATGTCGAGTCAAACTTGCTTAGAAAAAGTCAACAGAATGTTAACTTTCGATTTTATGCATAATCAGTAATGTAGATGGCGTGCAACCTATTTTAACACTCATACAACATGATAATAAGTATTATAAATGGTCTAAGCTTGTTTGATCCGACCATTTGCTGTATTGACCCGGTTCGGAAACGAAAGTCGCAAAACTTTGACTTTTGATTTGACTTCAGTTCTGACCCGTTATGGTATAATTTAGATATACCTTAGGACTCTCTTAGGACCAGGTTACATGATGGTATAACCCTCTGTGACCGGTTCGTTGTTGTCCGAGTCTTTTACACATTTCCGTTAAACGTCTAAAAGTTGACCATAACGCCTTTTCACTTTAAGACGAGAATTTTGGACATGTGAAAGGACAATAACCTTAGTTACTGATTTCTAAGCATGTCCCTAAAATTTCACGTCAATCCGAGGTCTAGAATAGGAGTTATGCTAAATAGCGCAATTATGGAAACTTTAGTAATTAAACGGCGCAATTAGCATAAAGCCTATCTAAACCCAAATTTCGACACCAAACCTTTTACACGCTAATGTAAAATAATATTTTGAGATTTTTAAAGATTTTTAATTATTTTTAACCTGCTCATAACTTGCGGTTATGGCATCGATTCGGTAATTACCGAATATACCCTTTTTGGACATAACTTGAGTTCTACATGGTATTTTGACCCGATTCCAGTTGCTACTGATTTTAAATAATAAATAGAGTATTTTGGACTTTATAAACTATTCGGAAAACTCAGATTTCCTATAGAACTCAGAAACCTCTTTTATAATCTTTAAAATGACCGAAATTCCCCTACGGGGCGCATGTTGGATTTAAACTCGTTACGGGCATTATGGAAGGTATCCTATTGATACCACAACCTCTTTAAAGCATATTGACTGAGGAAACCTGTGTAGGACTCTTACGGTTACCCGTTACGCCTTTTGCGCGCACGGTTCGGTTTTTGTAACTAGTTTACATAAACTAGCCGAAACGGGTCAAACCTTATGGTTTTTACTTCAAAATCCAGAGTGTGGTTATTATACCCATATAAAACAAGTCTTCAAACTTGTTGGGTCCAAACCACATTCCATTCCCGGTTTTCGCCTTTCACGCGATTAAACCGTAATTATCCTTTGAAACTGACCGGTCTAAGCTAAGGCTAAATTAAAGACCCGTTAGGATTCTAATAGGTTGTTATAAACCTTCGTTCCAGAATAGGAGACCAGTAAAAGATACTTGCATTTGTTTATTGAGGTTATTACTTGCTCAGGTAAATACTTTTAACTTATTTTCCGTTATACGGGCTTGTGTAACACCCCGTGTTTTCCAAAAGTCAAAGTCAAAGTCAAGTGTTGACTGTTATTGGAATTAAAGATTAATTTCATTTTAGTTTCATTTTGATTTTCGTATTATTTGGAGTAAGTGTTGTATAATTAAACTAATCGACCGATAATCGAACTGAGAATCAGCGACCGACTGTGAGTGATAGGAAGTAACAACGCAATAAAGTTAGTCAATCAATAATCAAGCTAATCAAATCAATCATCAAACGCAAGTGTGGGGATTTTAGTACTTATACGTGTGTGTGTGCCTTATGTGTTATTTGTGCATGTTTACTTTTATGTTAAAGTGTGTGGTGAATCAATCAAATCAATCAAGACTCGAAGGTGAATCAAACTCAATCGAAACCGACTTGGAAACAAGTTGTAGGGATGCTTGTATGTTGGATATAGCAGTTGGGACTAAAAGTAATTTGATTAGGAATTCTATCATCCTCAAATCATCGTTCATCGAACTCGAAATATCGAAAATCGTCGCGAGACACTCAAAATCAGGTAAGCCGTTCGAACAGGGCAACCTGATCGAACAGGCTAGCCGATCGAACAGGGCAACCTGATCGAACAGGCTAGCCGATCGAACAGGACTGTTCGATCGGACAGCTACTCGATCAGGAATGCTGTTCGATCAGCTGACCTTTCCTCTTTTGGAAGCCTATAAATAGGGCTGTCTTTGTCAAACTTTCCACTTTTGGAAAAGCTCTGACCGACCAGCCACTTTTTCTCACTAAATCCAAGATTTCTCTCAAACCGGTAAGTATTTCGTTCCAATCTTTGTACGTTTTTGTTCATTAATCGATTCTCCATCTTTCTATCTTTCAAAATCTGAATTTCATCCATGAAATCACCAAGATCTAGGTGTTCTTGAGTGATGTCATCATGGTGTTCTTGGTGTTCATCAAGAACTTCATGTTCTTGACTTCATTCAACCATGAATAAGCTAGATCTAACCGATTTCCGCATCAATAACCTAAAATCTTCCATAGATCTTAACATTTCACGGTGAAAAAGGATTGGAAGATGGGTTTTCATCTATCTTTCAACTCTTTTACACTCAAAAAGGTGAAAACGAGACTTGAACCGACTTACAATCAATCTAAACAAACACATGGTTCAAGATTCGGGTCTTTACCACGAGATATACCGATTCCGGGTTAAATGTTAAACTTAGGTTCCAAACCGTTTCTGACCGAGTTTGGGTGATTCCTGCTCGAGTCAGTAGACTAAGTAGGGACTTCAGTTTCGTGGTTCAACTCGTAGTCAAAATATCTCCAAATCACACCAAGTAACGGGAATAACCAAGTGTTAGGTGATAAGTTAACCAAATCGAGAAGCTGACCGAACGGCTAGGCTGTTCGAATCGAACAGCCCAACCGGACGACTATGCCAGCCGATCGGTTAGGCTAACCGATCGACTAGCACTTAGACCCACCAACTCACAAAGTGTAGTATTGACGAGGTACTGTTCGATCGACTACGCCACTCGATTGTAATCATTACTGCTCGGATCATGAGATACTATACTTTAAAACACTTAGACTTTTTGAAACATTGGAATGTCACCCGATCGAACATGCTGACCGATCGAGTGACATCTTGCCAAGTCTGTAATGCTAACCGATCGGTTGGGCTAACCGATCGAACAACTGTTCGATCGACCAACTTGAAAGGTAGTACAACCATCATACACAAACACATCCTTCTCAAAGGAAGAAACAATCCACTTGAAGGAACCAGCCGATCGAGCCAGCCGGCCGATCGAATGGATGTTCGAACGGACTTTCAAACCAATCGAACAGACCACTCGACCGAACTGCTGTCCGATCGAATGGCCTACTCGATCCAAGTACATTGTTTACTTTTTCCGCGTTACTCATCGTTGTGTTATCGAACTATTCAGGCTAACCTATTCTCAGTGCTCCCTTCAATCCACGATCAATCACTGTGAGTATACTCGATCCCTTTTTGCTTTCAGCACTTTTGGGTGTTACATACGTAATCTATCAAATTCACAAACAACTCAAACTATTTGAACGCTAACCTACTTGCATGTATTACTTGTCTAAATGATTGCTGTTTATTATGTTTACACGTGGAGTGCTATCTACCTGCTTTAGCAACGTAGTACTATAGTTTGGACTCAGCACCCGTTCACACGGGGGTTGCTAAGGACAATTACTTGCATGGATTACGGTGGTAATCATGTATTGCGAACTGTCTCGGACAGTCAACCCGAAGTCGTTGGTACCGATGGTCCCATGTTGATAATTTACATGCATCGTTTGCCCTTGTGTACGTGCTTGGTTATGCGTAAATTATTCGAACTCTATATGCTATATCAAACTTGTGTACTCACCTTTACATTATATGTATTGACTTTTATTTTAACGTATGTGACAGGTGTTTAAGCTACTAGCGTGCTAGGGCAGCGAGGCAATAATAATCCTCTAGGAGCCAGTGACCTTAGGACAGTGTCCACGTACCTGCTCCAGGGCCATAATTATCTGTAGATCTTGTACTGGCACCTGTAGTCAGTAAGATTTACGGATAGGCGTCTAGAAGTCTTGAAACAATATTTACTTTTGGTCTGTAATAATTAAGAATCTGAGTTGTCGAAATAGTTCCCATATTGTTTAGCTGATTTCTATGATAACTTAATATTATTTGGGGCACGGTATGGGACGTGTTATATAACTGAATCGTATGGTAGTTGTTGTGGAAACTTCTGAACAATCTGTTTCGCTCAGTGCCGCGCCCCGATGATTCCGCCATCGGTTGGGGTGTGACAGCTTGGGTTACGGTATTTAAAATACCGCTTGGTCGGGCAATTGACCCCAACTCATTAGTAGTTGGGTATTATCAATGTGACCCGTTTAAAAAACTGGTTTTGTTGGCTTTACGCCTTTGGGAGCTTAATGACCATGTCCCGGATATCCTTGGCATCATTTTACGAAATGGCCACGACCTTGACACGCAGGTGTAGGCGTACACCCGACAATGTGTCTATTATTATAAAGGTATAACCGTTGGTTTTCCCGCCACGGCTTTATGCTTTGTGGCGTGTCTATTAACCTTAAACCCGACACGACCCGGGCGACCGAACGCATAGTGAACATGTAATTCTTTTACAAGATTTAATTGATAAATTATCACAAGTTATAAAGAGTTTGTGCCTTGTGCATTCAAATCAATTTTATTAAACATTTTTACAAAAGTGTCGGTTGAATGTATTTACCAGTGTAAACTGACGTATTTTCCCCCAACTAGATTAAATGCAGGTTCTGTACGAAATAGGCTGGCCACTCCTTAAGCATCGTTAGAGTCTCGCAAGCTTGGGATGACATATTTGTTGAACAATATTTATATTTTCATTTTGATCCCCTGTGGATTTATTTCGACTATTCGTGATACTTGGATATTACAATCGATGGTTGAAATATAATCTATCTTTATGCTTCCGCAGTGCATTTAAATATTGTGTGGTTTGACTATATTTTTGCCAACTACGTCACGGTAATCCCCTACCGGGCCCACCGGTGAAACACGTGGAAATCGGGGTGTGACATTGACTAAAGTAGGTCGGTGTTTTGTTGGCTGCGTTTCTATGCCTTCGATAATTTCTAGGCTATGATTCTATGTTTAAGTTGACAAGAAGGTGAGATCTTTGAGTCTATCGGCGGAGTAACTAAGGTTATTATATTCATATCTTTGCTAAGTATGAGTTGGGAATTTTAACTAAAAAAAGAAGGTTAATATATGTGATCTTCATTGTTACAGGTTCATACACTACATGGGGACATCACATGAAGGTCATGTTGGAACACGCTCTGCAAGACTACATATGATATCTTTAATATGGTTTATCCAATGAAAATATCAAGGTAATTTTGCAAGGTTTATGTAGGGATATTAGTTTGATTAACGTGTCTTGACTAGAAAGTCTCTACTATATGGATTAGTGTGTATAATTCATATATTTTACATATGTTACTACCATGGTTAAAGCTAATGATCCATGCAACAAAGAAAGTCGCCTTCGAAGTCTCTGTTAGCTTTCGTTCAGACCTTTATATTCTCCAATAAGATCGCAATCTTCTTGAAATCCTACTATCCGTTAACATGTATATATAGCTTAAAACGATTCATATGCTTGATTTAAAAAGATTTTCTTGATTTAAGAAGATTTGCAAAGGAGAGCCAATATATATTAAGTGTGATTTGTGGTCAGGTTAGTGAAGTTATCGAAATTGTGTGTACTTTTGCAGAAAATTTTGGATGAGGTCGGTGAAAGTGACGAGGAAAGAGATAAGATGCTTCTTTAGATAGAGCAAGAATGTTTAGACGTGTACAGGTGGAAAGTTGACCAAGCAACAAAGTCAAGAGCACACCTTCTTCAGGCGCTGGCTGATGCTAAACTTGAACTCTCCACTTTGCTTGCATCGCTTGGAGAGAAAACATTTGTTGGGATTGTAAGTAATGTGCTACTTCCGTTTTGTTGAGTTTTTGAATGAACTTGGGTGCTTATTTGTTTCTTATGTTTTGATATGCAGCCTGAGAAGACTTCAGGAACGATCGAAGAACAACTTGCTGCTATTGCACTGGCTTTGGAACAATTGTGGAAGAAGAAAGATGAACGGATAAAGGAGATATCAGATGTGCAGGCACATATACGAAAAATATGTGGAGAAATTGCAGTGAGCAGTGCGAGAAATCAAGCTGTTAATGTTGACATGTCTGATTTATCCTTGAAGAAGTTGGACGAGTTCCATGATCAACTACAAGAACTTCAGAAAGAAAAGGTAATGTTGACTTACGCCATAACAAACATGGGTTTGGCTCTGCTCGCTATTGATCTTGAATTCATGGGTCCAAATTACTCGATTTCAACTGCGTTTACTACTTAAATTATTGCTTTTATGTTGCTGCAAATCATATTCGAAGAGGGCTACAGACACTTCCAGTGCAAAGTGGGCATAAAAGAAGTCTAGCTATGATGTTGGAATTCCGTTCAAGCAGAGGTCAGTTTTTTTTTGTTTAATTTGTATATAAATTTGGCCTTAGAACATCTATATAAAAGATACAACTTTATTGGTTTCTGATTACTGAAATAAAACCGTTAGAGCTTAAATTGAAATTCGGTTCCGACTTACATGGGCGGATACATATCACCGAGGTAACACGTTTCTTACCTTATGCTCTTGATCTACTCTTTTCTGTCATGGATATGACAATATGTGATTAATATTGGTTTTTAATAGGCGAGCAATGGTAATGTTTCGGAGAACCCGTTTAGTAACTATAAGATCGGGTAGGCAACTTACAGCAAAGATCGTGTCTAAATCTAAAGCCGAAAAAAGTAGTAATATTCGGTTCGAGCTGTCCATCAAACCATCTGTGCTTGCAGACCAATCAGTCGCGTGTGCGTCACAATATTTCAGCTATTCAATCGGTCAAAACGTAATTGGGTTCGTATACAAAGTTGATAAGGATTGGGCATGGATAACGATAACTCGGGATATACGGGCTCAACTATATATTCTCGACAGTGCAAGTGACCCCGTTGAGCTTCAAGATTTCCAGAACCAGTATCCCATTGGAAAACGAATATCCGGTTATATTTTAACCACTTACAAAGATAAACAATTGTTGCGGTTAATTTTACATCCACTAGGTGGTATGACAGATGATAATGAAACTGTCACGTCTCATATCTAAAATACTGCCAGGTGTCAGTGGCTTGATTGTGCAAATCGATCCACGTCTGTCCGGTAAAGTTCCTTTTACCGAATTAACAGATTCGTGGATATCGAACCCGTTGTCGGGGTATCACGAAGGGAAGTTTGTCAAATGCAAAGTACTCAGCATCGGCCATTCTGGAACGGGTGTGGTTCATGTTGATCTGTCTTTGCGCTCGTATGGAAGTAATCGATACGAAAAGATTGAAGAGCTTAAGTCTGATATGATCATAGAGGTAAATATGTTTGTGCGTTGTTTTTTGGGGTCTGAATTTCGGTTATCGGCCGAAAAGATGAAGTAGCTGCAAGTAGGGGTGTTCATTATTCGGTTAGAAAGGAATAAACCAAAAAACCAAACTGGACAAGAACCAAAAAAAAAACGAACTGAAATTTAATTTTGTTGTTAGGTTCATAACTGTAACTGAATTGGTTATTGAGTTATCCGGTTCGGTTATCATCTATCCATAAACAAAGTTCCAGTTGCAAGCAGGGGTGTTGGTTATTCGGTTAGAAACGAATAAACCAAAAACCGAACTGGACTGACACCATTTTGTTGGGTATGAATCAGATGCCATTTTGTTGTTGTCTATGTGCTTGTGATAATGCCTCTATTTTGATTGTAACTTATGCTTGAAAGACTGTATAAAGGATATGGATATTATAAATAGATGTAGGTTTTTTTGTTGGGTATGAATCAGATGCCATTGTTTTTTTTGATGAATTTTAAACTTTGGTTCTATTGAAGGATGGGGAACAAATGAAGGTTTGATAATTGAGTTTTTTTCTCATAGAAACGCGGAACGACGAATGCTTATTCGACAAACTTATGCACAAAGTTACATTGAAGATATCCTTAAAGCACTTCACAAGGAACTTACCTATAGACTTCGAGGTAAACATTAAATTTACTTAGATTAAAGTGGTTGCAAGAGGTTGGCTTTAGAGGGTGTTTGGGACTCCTACGATTAAAGCTAGGTAGTCAAAAGCGTTAGAATTACTTGCAGTTTTTGGCCGAATCAGATGCCGAAAAACTATACGTTTTTGATATTTCATTGCTGAAAAAAGCTGTTTTTTGCCTAAACTGGATGTCGAAAAAAATTTCGACGTTTTTTGCTGAATAAACATGCTGATTTTGGGGTTTTTTGCCTAAAAAACCTGCAGTTTTTTTCCGAACCAGATGATGAAAAAAACCTACCCGTTTTCGACGCTGAAAAAACAAGTCAGATAAATCATTTTTTTTCCGGTTTAAAAACCGGTTTTATAATATAAACGTTTCCATTTTTCCGGTTACCCGGTTTTCCTATAATTGGTTGCGTTTGCTGTGTTCGCTTGAAAAAAAGTGCAATTTTTTGGCTGAAAACTGTAGTTTTTTGCCGAACCGGATGCCTAAAAAACATGCAATTTATGAACGTTTTTTTGCTAAATAAACATGCTGTTTGTTGGGGTTTTTTTTTGCTTAAAAACCTGCAGTTTTTTGGCTAACCAGATGCAAAAAATAACTGCACTTTTTCGTCATTTTTTGCTGAATAAACAGGCCGGTTTTTTATTTAAATAACCTGCAGTTTTTTTCCGAACCGGATGCCGAAAAAACTGCACTTTTTTGATTTTTTTGCTGAATAAACAGGCTGATTTTGGGGTTTTGCTTAAAAAACCTGCACTTTTTGGCCGAACCGGGTGCCAAAAAAACTAACGATTTTCGACGTTTATTTGCTGAAAAAAAAAACCGGTCTGAGAAATCATTTTTTCACGGTTAAAAAACCGGATTTATAATACAAACGTTTCAGGTTTTTCCTATAATTGGTTGCGTTTGCTGTTTTCGCTGGAAAAAAGTGCAATTTTTTGGTTGAAAAGTAAGTTTTTGCCGAACCAGATGTCGAAAAAACATGCAGTTTTTCGACTTTTTTTGTTGAACCAACATGATGTTTGTTGGCTTTTTTTTTTGCTTGAAAACCTGTAGTTTTTTACCTAACCGGATGCGAAAAAACGGGACTTTTTCGACGTTTTTGATGAATAAACAGGCTTATTTTGGGTTTTTTTTGGTTAAAATAACCTGAAGTTTTTTGCTGAACCGGATGCCGAAAAAACTACACGTTTTCGACTTTTAGTTGCTGGAAAAAAGTTGTTTTTTTGCCTAAACCAGATGCCGAAAAAATGCACTTTTTTGACGTTTTTTGCAAAATAAACAGGCTGATTTTGGGGTTTTTTGCTCAAAAAACCTGCAGTCTTTTGCCGAACCGGATGCCGAAAAAAACTACCCGTTTTCGACGTTTAGTTGCTGAAAAAAAAACAATCAAAAAACTCTGGTTTTTTTTAAGATGCTTCACATTACAAAACTTTGTTTTTAAATGCAGCGTTGGCTTTTACTAAATGGACCTGCACAACTAATGTTGGAAGTACAAAATGAGTTTGATTTTTTTGTTCTTTAAAAGTTGCATACAATAGTTTTTTGCTATATAATCATTAACTATCAAATTGAATGCTTATTTTGTTTTGGATGTTTTTTTTACTGTTAGAAAGATTTATTTTGCTTATATTGTTCATAATTTTGTGAATATATGGAAGATTCATTTGTTAACTAAAATATCTTCATGATTTCAATTTAATAGAGGTGGCAAGATGAGCGAATTAGGTAGCAAGACAAAAATATTTGAAATGAAGTAAATCATATTTAAGTGCGAGTCACATAATTTAGTCTTTAGAGATTTAGTTGCCTAATAATTTAGTCTTTTAGAGTTATAGTTGCCTAATAATTTAGTCTTTTAGAGTTATAGTTGCCTAATTTTATTTGCTTTATAAGTCATATGTTATATTGTACTTTCATTTGAGGTATGGAAGCGAAAGTGTATGATGAAGTAATTGTGGAAGCTTGGTGATGGGATCTAATGCCTCTTGACATTTGCTTCTTAAAACCTGTTGGTAATGGTAATGGTAATTTAACTTCGGATCAACAATGTGAAGTAATAATGAAAGCTATTTTTGACCTCTTACAAACCTTTAAGGATTTCATTTTGGATGAACATCAAGTGCAAGTACATTTTCATTTCTTTACAAACCGAAAGATAGTATGGTTGATGCTCCTTAATAGCCTTTATTCATGAAATTATAAATATATTTAAATTTTACACTTTAGTCTTTCTCATAAGAGTACAGTAGCTATGATAGTTGCTTTTAAATTGAGCCATGTAGCTTTTAATTTTACAGCTCAACTTTCATTTTAATAAATATATATCTGGTACACACGTAGAGAGAGAACATAGCCACCACCGCTCAGCAAATGACGAAAAGAAGAATCGCTGATGCACTCCCTCTAACCAGTAAGACACTACTCGCTTGCCGAATATTTCTTCCATGTGGATTTCCTCCGTTTGTTTGACGCCGATGGTCTATGTTGATGAAGCCGTTGTCAATTTCGATGCTTTTGGTATATATAAAGTTGTTTATAAAGAGATCTTCAATAAGTTGTGATTTTTTTTGTCCTATTCATGTATTTCAATTATTTCATGTACTCTCTAACATTTTCGTTAATATTTCAACGTATATAAAATTATAATTTTTACTTCACAATTTTAAAGGGCTTAATTTTCCTATTTAACCACCCGTGTAACACACGGGTACTTAGACTAGTCTATTTATATATATATTTTTCGCTTAAAAGCATATGCGACGTTATTTTGAACGTTTCATTCTTAACAACATTTTTTGTTAACTCTCTTTTTGTAGGTTTTTATGAAATTTTTTTTAATAAAAAGTCCAATAAGTCAAAACCGTGAAATTAAATCGAAGCTAAACCGTTAGTAAGAGTTCGATTTTGGTTTTTGATTATCAAAAACCGTTATTAACAGTTTAGCTTACGGTTTAACCTAAAATCCATCATAAGACTACGTATCCAACTCAGACTATTAACATATGATTTTATACAAGTAGGTATAAGACTCAACAAACCATATAAAAAGACATGACATCTAGCTTTATATAAATTCAGAAAACTTTCTAATTTATCCACTAACCTACACTTCTAACCATATAAACATTTATCAACTAACCTTGTAGACACAACTCATTTGATATTTATGCAACATGTCATGCTTATATCATGCGATGGTGGGAGTGTGGGGCGTTTCCAATCTCACCGTCACCCCTTATTTTATTCCTTTTTCCCTATCATTTTTAGCATAAACCCCGGTCTCTATCATAGAATTTATTATTATTATATATAAGGGTGTGGGGGTAGGGGTGTGAATTTTTTGACACGACCTGAAAACACGACATGAACCTAACACAAAATTCACGAGTTTGGGTTTAGTCTAAACGGGTTCGGGTCAGTTTCAGGTTGTGTTGGAAATTTGGTGAAAATAACATTTTTCACAAATATAGGAACATGATTTTTTCCTATTGAAATAAATATAAGAAACAGAGGTTTCTTTATATATTTATTTGTGAGTTTGTGTTCTATGTTGGAAGAGCTTTGCAACGAACTAAACCACGTCCAAAACGGAGCTAAGATAATTGAGATATCGATGCTCAAAGTTTGGTGTTTGAAACATTGAATGCTGAAATAAAAGGGAAATGGACACCTTGTCCCACATAGGAAGAGGGATGAAATTTAAAGGGGTATTTAAGTGGGAACTCTCCATCCTTATTGTTTCATGGAAGCACACACTAAGTGTACTCGCGAAGCCCTAACTCGCGCGCGTGGCGTGGGCGATGAGACGCAATGTGGCGCTTTGATGACGCACTTTGCACTTCAAAGGCTTTGACTGAGAACTAAATGACGAATTAACTTGCATGCAATTTAATTCTCACCATTTAATTCGTTTTAGCTATTTCAATTCAGATGCTGTATAAATACAGCATCTCCTCCACTACAAAAGAACACCAGCAACACAACAGCACATGCAAATTTCTCTCTATAACTTTCTGATCTTTCTCTTGCTGTCTTCAAGGTAACCTTCGGGTTTTAGTGTCAACTCCGGCAGTACGCTGCTTCGGCTGTTGTACCCTGAGAAACAAAATGAGTGCTCCTGGGAGACTCGGAATTTGTTTTAAGGGAAGCGTGTTGAACACGTACCTCAGTCAATCTGCTTCTTCTACATTTCTTGTATTTTGGTTATTTTAGTTGTATTTGTACAAGTTGTTTCCAGCTTTCTTTAGTTCTATATTGTAATCATATATATGACACGATTTTCAGGTTCGGGTTCGTCTAAAATTTTCGGGTTCGGGTTCGGGTTGAACCCGTCAACCTACGAACACGACCCGTTTAGCACCCTTATGTGGGGGTGGTCACCTTCGGCCTTCGGGGATATGTGAACTTTCCACCCACCCAATGGTTTATTGCCATGACAACTCTCTTCTCTAACTCTCCTCTTGCCCTTAATCACAAGGAGTGGTTCACCCAAACCATTTTTCTTTTTTTCTTTTTTTTAAAAAGAAAAAAGAAAAATGTGTGATTGGTTGGAAGATAGTGGGGCCCACTATATACGCCCTCTCTCCTCTTCCCTTGTGTGGTGATTAATCTCCGAAATCCAACTCCCCTCGCGTTGACTTGGTTGATGGCATCGGTGTTCCCGTGAGGTAAACTAGTTTACCCCACCCTTTACCGCAGCCACCCCGTATACCCTAATATGTTACGTGTTTATACTTTAAACATGTCACACCCCAACCGATGGCGGAATCATCGGGATGAGACGAAATAGATTGCAAGAGACTTCATAACACTATTTGTGACAATATTTAAATCAACCATTTTCATTTCATAAGTCAAATTGTCAACATTACATAGAAATCTCAAATAACAACATGTTCATAACATAACATAACAAGACAAAATTTGATACAACAATTTAAACCTAAGACGTTTAAATGTGTATCTAGGCATCATTGCTACTTCGTTTCATAGCATCATCATCCTCAACCTGTAACATGTTTAAAATAAAGTTCAATGCAAAAGCAAAGGCGAGTACACAAGGTTTGAATAAGTATAGCATAAGCATAAAAGCATTTTACTCGAATCCACATGGCAATTTGTAAACAAGGTAGCTAGCATGCATAACAATACGTCAAACCCAAGTGTCCACTAGTATTTAACATCCCTCGCCACAAAAGTGGCAAGACCGTTTAGTATAAAGGCTTAACAAGACCCCGACGGGTGGTGTTGTAACACCTCGAATTTTTGTGTCCAATGATGTGTTAACACGTGTCATTTGATTACACGTGGCATTGATATTAAATAAAGGACTAATTTTGACAAACCTTGAATGTATGTAAATTCGAGGGTTATAGATGTCAAACAAGGGTAAATATACTGTATGGTAACCCTAGATGGTGCTTGTACCTTCAAACGAATAAATCATGGATCGTACGGAAGCGAAACGCGGAAGAAAGTGAGAGATTACAAGCTACAGGGGTTAACTGTGTCAACATGTTTAATTATACCTCTGAGTGACCCTTTAACGTTCCCAAGGCTTTGTAACAGTATAATACGCTCACTAGAATGCAATATATAAATTTCGCGAAGTTCCGTTTTAAAACGAGAAAGTTATGATCGAATTCGTATGAGAAGGGTTAAAAGCGTCAACAATGAAAGTTAAGGCTTTCAGAATAATTAAATAAACTAACCAGGGACTTAACTAAGCGGGTAAATAACACGAGGTCCTTAGTTGTAATTTACCGAGGGCCAAACCGCAAAGTTACCCCTTCAAACCCGAAAGGTCAGGTTAATAATTACGAAAGATTTCGTTATTAATTACCAGATTCTCGTCATCATTACAAGAGATTTTAAAAACTTGAAAATCTAACCTCTCGCGACCCGCATTAAGTTTCGGGTTAAGTGAAAGCGGGCCGCGAGCCTTCTAATTGTACGCGCCTGAATTTAAACTTCAGGCGGCCCACGTTAAAACATGCATGGATCCTCCATGCGGGCCGCATGAGACGCCCAGATGCAGAAAGTTTGTAATTGCATGCCTTTTGAGCTTGTGAACGATCAAACATCAATAAATGAGGCATGGGCACCCTATACTCGACCCATAGCTCTATGGGACACCTGCCCATCATCCATGATCAGTTGTAGGGGTTGTGTAATGATCTTAGGTGCCTTGTTTCACTATAAATAGCCACATTTGGTTCATAACTATCACACAACTCAAATACACTCAACTGATCATTCTAAGAAGCTCTCAAGCATTCTTCTCTGCTCTCTAAGCAAGAAACAACTTCTGTAAGTCGTTCACATCCATTATGGTCTTATTTTTCCATAGATATAGCTTATAAACCCAACCGTCGTAACTAACGGTTGTCATAGCGATAATTCACAATGGTCCAGTAAATTGTCGGATCAAAAGTAGTTATGAGTTGGTATTTATGTGGGTAATAAACCCCTAAAAGGGTTCCCTCTGATCACCACTCTAACTATGTCAAATGTCGAGTCAAACGTGCACTTAAAAAGTCAACAGAAAGCTATTTTGCTGTTTTATACATAATCTGTAATGTATAAGCTATGAAATCTGTTTTAACACTTATAAAACATGATATTAAGTATATAAACTTGTTTACGCTCATTTGAATCGACCATTTGCTATATTGACCCGGTTCGGAGCCGAATGTCGCAAAAGTTTGACTTTTGCTTTGACTTCAGTTCTGACCCGTTTTAGTGAGGTATAGATATGCCTTAGGACTCTCTTAGGACCAGGTTACATGATGGTATAGACCTCTGTGATCGGTTCATGAATTGTCCGAGTCTTTTACGCATTTCCGTTAATCGCCTAAAAGTTGACCGTAACGGCCTTTTAAAAAAATAAAACGAGTATTTCGGACACGTGAATGGACCATAACCTTGCTTACTAAATTATAAGCATGTCCTTAAAGTTTCACGTCAATCCGAGGTCTAGAATGAGAGTTATGCTAAATAGCGCAATTAAAGTAAACTTTTGTAATAAACGGCGCAATTAGCATATCGCCCATCTAAACCAAGATTTCGTCACCAAAACTTTTACCCACTGTTATAAAATAATATTTTTGGAATTTTAAAGATTTTTAATAATTTTTACCTTGCTCATAACCTGCGGTTATGGCTACGGTTCGGTAAATACCGAATATGCCCTTTTCGGCCAAAACGTGAGTTCTACAAGGTCTTTTGACCCGATTCCAGTTGCCACTGATTTTAAATAATAAATAAAGTATTTTAGACTTTATAAACTGTTCGGGAAACTCAGATTTCCTGTAGAACTCGAAAAGCTCTTTAAAAGTCTTTAAAATGACCGAAAAGCCCCTACGGGGCGTAATATTAACTTAAACTCGTTACGGGCATCACGGAAGGTATCCTACTGATACCACAACCTCTTTAAGGCATATTGACTTAGGAAATAAGCGTAAGACTCTCATGGTTAACCGTTTCGCCTATTGCGCGCACGGTTCGGCTTATGAAACTAGTTTTCATAAATTAGCCGATACGGGTCAAACTATATTATTTTGACCCCAAAATACAGAGTGTGAACATTGAACCCATATAAAACAAGTCTCTGAACTTGTTTGGGGCAGAATCACATTCCATTCTCGGTTTTCGCCTTTCACGCGATTAAACCATATCTATATATCGGAACCAACCGGTCTAGGCTACGGCTAATATAAGACCCGTTAGGATTCTAAGAGGTTAATTAAAACCTTCGTTCCAAATTAGGAGCCCCAGTAAAAGCTATCGGTGATTTAATCAAATTAAGGAATATACTTGCAAAGGTAAATACTTTTAACTTATTTCCCCTATACGGGCTTGGGATACGGTATAATAATACCGCTTGATTGAGCATCATATCTTCCATCGCTGAGGTGGTTAAATTGTGTAATGTGATCGGCTCATTTAAACAGTTTTGTTTCTTAAAAGCCTTTGGGGGGTTAATGACCGTTGTCCCGGATATCCTTGGCATCATTTTACGAAATGGCCACGACCTCGACATCCCGGTGTAGGCGTACACCCGGTATATAATGTCGACACTTAATTAAAAGACGTAGCCGTTGGTTTCTATACTACGGTTTTACGCAATGTGGTGTGTCTATTAATCTTTAACCCGGCACGATCCGGGCTACTGAACGCATAAAAGAACATGTAATACGTTCACAAGATTTTAATAATTTTCCCAAGTTATAAAAGAGTTTGTGCCTCGTGCATTCAAATCAATTTTTAATAAACATTTTTAAATGTGTCAGTTGAACGTATTTACCAGTGTAAACTGACGTATTTTTCCCCAAAAGATTAAGTGCAGGTACTATACGAAATTGGCTGGTAATAGCTTCCTAAGCATCACGAATAGTCTCGCAAACTCGATGCCGTATCTGATTGAACAATATTTTGTTATTATTTTGATCCGCTGTGGATACATTCGACTTCTGTAATACTTTTGATATTACAACCAGAGGTTGAAGTATATATTTATCTTTAAGCTTCCGCTGTGCATTTATATAATTGTGTGGTTTGACTATATTGTTGCCAACTACGTCACGGTAATCCCCCACCGGGCCCACCGGTGATACACGTGGAAATCGGGGTGTGACAGGTTGGTATCAGAGCCAACATTGAGTGAATTAAACACGTTAGGCAATGTGTTTAATCTCAGTGACACAATTGCACATACTTGAGTCTAGAAAAGAACTTAGGACAAATTCGAATTGTTATTCCAATTTTGTCTTTTTCTTTTATTATTGGTATTTAAAGTTTTATAAAGCAGGAAACATGCCGCCAGTGATATTCCGAGGAAGAGGAAGGGGAAGAAGAGGCAAAGGAGAGATCGTTACTCATCACGATCACGAAGCCGGACCTTCTGGTACGCGAGCTCCTTCGACTACAAGGAGTGAAGAACCGCAGAGGTGAAGAGACCTTTACGAACCTGCGAGGCATTCCACCTCGCACAGCTCGACGCCATCATACCGGCACTCATTCGGGCCAAATTCCGAGAATGATCCTAACAACCCGCAACCTTCCTTCATACCTCTACAACGTTCGGTATCGCACCGAAATTACGACGACCCTACTCCATACTTCATAGGTCAGTTTAATCCAGCTGACTGCATACAGGAACCTTCAGGCTTTGTTCCATTAGGGCCATAAGATCACTTCTCCGAAGACCATATGGATGAAGATACTGATCCAACAGAACCTGCTCGTGGTACGCCCACGCATCCGATAGAAGTCTCTGATGGGTCATCCTTCCATGGCACACCCTATCAGGGGCTAGATAGTTTCCAAGCCTTGTTTGACCGACATGAGTGGTACTACACACCACCTCAACAGACATCACAACAACCGCGACATCCACAGGATCCCTCTGAGGATTCACGCTTTGTGGGAGTTACGCCACCACCTCCGCCACTGGCGCAACCAGTAATGCCTGATCCGCCAAGGCGTAGGAGGACAAATGCTCGTATGTCCACACGAGGAGGAGGGGGTATCCACTTCAGCACCCCTCGACACTCTAGTAGTAGCCACTATCCGCCACTACAAGAAGAAGGACCTTCAAGTCCTATACAGGAGGCGAACTCCGCACCAGCTGCACCAAATTCGCCACCATTTGGGTATGACCAACCCATACCTGCTTACATGGGTCCAACGGCTTACAACCCGTTCGAACCGTCACAAGCACATTACAACTACAATTATGAGCGCGACCCATATGTGGTGTCGGCTAGATATAATGCACGATATCCCGACGGAGCTCATGGGAACATGGGAGCACCGGACTACTCAGCTCATGGGTATCCAATACCTCCCAGACCTCCAGTTCCGCAACAAGCGCCACAACCACGTTTCTCTCCTCCTGAACAGGAAGAGATACTCCATCGACTAGATCGTGTGGAGAGAGAGTTCGAGGAAGAGAAAAAGAGCCACCGAGGATTTCTCAAAGGCTTGGCGAACCTACTAAAGGGCAAAAAGAAGAAACGTGACCACTAGCCCTTAATAGTTGTACTAATTTCTATTTTGAAATAAGTCCCTGCGTGGACACTTATCGTATTTCAGTCCCTACGTGGACTTATCTTTTAGTCCTTGCATGGACACTTATTTTATGTTAGTCCCTGCGTGGACTTGTCACTTATTTTAAACCTCTATGGAGGTATGTACTATTTGAAAGACCCATTTAGGGCAATATGTGATTGTATTTGAGATTATGGAATGTATGTTATGAGTTTTGTTTTAATATGTATGAAATAAATCAGAACCATTCCTTTTAAATTGATCTGCCTAAATAAAGAATCTTAAGAGTGAAACCTAGCCTGGTGTCTTTTAAGATCCGGCCAAGATGGTAGGACTTAATTAAAAGATTCAGATTCCCTGTTAACCTCTGCAAGCATGTTGACATTCATGGCAGATGTGATTCGTTAAAATCACACGCGTCATTCTTATACAATAATCCTTTAAGGATTTCAAAACCCAACTAAATGATTTATAAATCGTGGGTTAAATCACCAATGAAGGTGATTAACCTTATTTAAAACATCCATTAGTGATGTAGTGCCTACGGGCCAATCTTATTAAAACATCCATTAGTGATGTAGTGCCTACGGGCCAAATCTTATTAAAACATCCATTAAGTGATGTAGTGCCTACGGGCCAACCATATTAAAACATCCATTAGAGGTGTAGTGCCTATGGGCCGTAATAATTGTCTTATAAAGACAAAAGGCAGTGGTGGTCTATGACTCCCTGTCAGAAAGAGATAAAAGAACTACGGTTCAAATCTCTATGCCTTTGATTCTCTGAAATCTCGGCTAATATT
Organism: Helianthus annuus; assembly: GCF_002127325.2. Lineage (NCBI taxonomy): Eukaryota > Viridiplantae > Streptophyta > Magnoliopsida > Asterales > Asteraceae > Helianthus > Helianthus annuus. Next base: position 18,997,256 of record NC_035448.2, on the reverse strand, counting down.
ATAAAACATCCTCGTGATTAGGCTTTATGCCGCCAATATTATAGATATAGCTAAAATAGGATATATTCAAATCCTAAGATTTAATGAGTAATAAGTTAACCAAATATGGTCTCTGTTACCATGGTTGACAAATTGTCATGAAAGACAATTATATAATAATCTCCTGAATAAAATTTTGTTATCTTCTGTAACAGATTCAAGTTACAATGGCGGATCCCAATGGAGAGAATAGCCATACAAATGAAGATGACTACGACAATGCGCCAGTGCATTTGAACAGGCGCACAGTTAAAGGCTCTGATTGACAACGCTGTTCAGGCAGCTCTGGATCGTCAATATACTGAGTCCCAAGGCAGAACCGTATCAAAACCACCCTCCAAACCAAAGTCACAATCCAAACCACTCTCAAAACCCAAGAAAGATGATGATAACCACTCGTCCGCTGAGAATAGTATTCGTCGTGAACGAGAATATACTGATGCGTCCGGTGCCAAGGGGTGCACCTACAAGTACTTCGTGTCTTGTAAGCCCAGGGAATTCACAGGGGAGAAGGGTGCTGTGGATTGTATCACCTGGCTGGATGAGATGGACACTATTGTGGACATCAGTGGGTGCGCAGAGAAGGATGTGGTGAAGTTTGTGTCCCAGTCATTTAAGGGCGAGGCCCTGGCATGGTGGAGAGCGTTGGTGCAGGCATCAGGTAAGTCTGCTTTATACAAGATGACATGGGAGGAATTTATTGCTCTCATTAAGGAAAACTACTGCCCTCAGCATGAGGTTGAGAAGATCGAGGCTGACTTTGTGTCACTGGTGATGACGAACCTGGACTGCCAGGCTTATTTGACGAGCTTCAATACGATGTCTCGCCTGGTTCCGTACCTTGTGACACCAGAGTCTAGAAGAATCGCCCGTTTCATTGGGGGCTTGGAGCCTGCGATAAAGGCTAGCGTGAAGGCCTCTCGGCCGACGACCTTCAGGTCAGTTACTGACCTCTCCTTGTCTCTCACTTTAGATGCTGTCCGTCTGAGGACGCTAAGGAGCAAGGAGGCTGAGAAGAGGAAACGTGAGGATGATACCTCACGAAGGTCAGGAAAGAAGCACCGTGGAAACGGTGATGGCAAAAGAGGGTCGGAGACGAAGAAAGATGGGCAAACTGGTGAAAGACCCAATTGCAAAATCTACAAGAAACCCCACTCTGGGAAATGTAGGTTTGGGTCGAATTCACAGTCTCAGCCAAAGACTTTTTCCTGTGGACTATGCAAGTCCAAGGATCATAAGACTGTAGATTGTAAGAAAATCAAGGACGCAACCTGCTACGGTTGCAATGAAAAGGGGCATATCAAGAGCAACTGCCCTAAGAATGCCAGGAAAGCGGAGGAGACCAAAAAGACAAATGCGAGAGTCTTCCGCATGGATGCAAAGGAGGCTGTGCTGAACGGCAATGTGCTTACAGGTACTTTTCTCGTAAATAATATATTTGCAAGAGTACTTTTCAATTCAGGCGCCGATAAATCCTTTGTAGACCAAAAATTTTACAAACTATTAAATATGCCTATCAAAACCCTAGATGTGAAATACGAGGTAGAGTTAGCAGACGGCACGATAGAAACCGTCTCCACTGTTCTTGAGGGATGTGAAATGTCCATTAAGAACCATTCTTTTCCTCTATCTCTACTTCCCTTCAATCTAGCGGGTTTCGACATAGTCCTAGGCATGGACTGGTTATCCCGTAGTCAGGCCCAAATCATTTGCGGCAAAAGGTATATAGTATTAAAGACTCCGAGTGGTGAATCGCTTACCATTCGAGAAGATACGCAGTACGGATTGCCCGAGGACGTATCTATTCTCAAAGCTTCTAGGTGTTTGAACAGAGGCTGTGTCATTAACATGGCTCAAGTGATAATTGAAGAACCCAAGCCGAAGTTAGAGGATCTTCCTGTCATTTCCGAATATCCCCAGGTCTTCCCCGAAGAACTACCTGGTTTACCACCAGATAGACAAGTGGAATTCAGAATAGATATCATTCCTGGAGCAGCTCCGATAGCAAGAGCACCTTACAGGCTAGCTCCTACTGAAATGAAGGAACTAAGAACTCAGTTGGATGAACTGTTGGCAAAAGGTTTTATCAGACCTAGTTCGTCTCCCTGGGGAGCACCTGTCCTATTTGTAAAGAAGAAGGACGGATCGATGCGGTTGTGCATCGATTACCGTGAGCTGAACAAAGTTACCATAAAGAATAGATATCCTTTGCCAAGGATCGACGATCTGTTCGATCAACTGCAAGGAGCGAGCTACTTCTCAAAAATCGACTTGAGGTCGGGCTATCATCAGCTAAGGGTCAGAGATGAAGATGTACATAAGACAGCATTTAGGACTCGCTATGGTCATTACGAGTTCCTAGTGATGCCTTTTGGGCTCACAAATGCACCGGCTGCGTTCATGGATCTCATGAATCGCGTCTGCAACCCGTATTTGGACAAATTTGTCATCGTCTTCATCGACGATATTCTTATATATTCCAAAAGCCAAGCTGACCACGAGAAGCACCTCCGTTGCATTCTCGAAATACTACAGCGTGAGAAACTCTACGCCAAATTCTCGAAATGTGAATTCTGGCTACGAGAGGTTCAGTTTTTAGGTCACGTTGTAAGTGAGCGTGGTATCCAAGTGGATCCCGCTAAGGTAGAGGCAGTCATGAACTGGCAAGAGCCAAAGACGCCTACCGAAATTCGTAGTTTCCTGGGATTAGCAGGATACTACAGGAGATTTATTGAGAATTTTTCAAGGATTGCTGCGCCCCTGACTTCCTTAACCAAGAAGAAAGAAAAATTTATTTGGGGCCCAAAACAGCAAGAGTCCTTCGAAGTTCTGAAGCAGAAGCTAAGCAACGCACCTGTGTTGACACTACCTGAAGGTACAGATGAGTTCGTAGTTTACTGCGACGCATCACACACAGACATGGGGTGTGTGCTTATACAGAAGGGCAAGGTGATTGCCTATGCTTCAAGGCAACTAAAGGTGCATGAAAAGAATTACACCACCCATGACTTGGAGTTGGGTGCCGTTGTATTTGCACTGACATTGTGGAGGCATTACCTTTATGGTATTAAATTTGTGATTTATTCTGATCACAAAAGCCTCCAGCACCTGTTCAACCAGAAGGAGTTGAACATGAGGCAGCGTCGTTGGATGGAAACCTTGAATGACTATGATTGCGAGATCAGATACCATCCCGGCAAGGCGAATATAGTCGCTGATGCCCTGAGCAGAAAAGAAAGGGTAAAACCTATTCGAATCAATGCCAAGAGCATTGAGGTCAAGAACAATTTAATTGAAAGGATATTAGCTGCACAGCGAGAGGCTGTGTTGGAAGCTAATTATCCTAATGAAAAGTTAGGAATAACTGAGGAGCAGTTGACTCTTAGCAAGGATGGAATCCTTAGACTGAACGGACGTATATGGGTTCCGATTTATGGAGGACTACGAGATGCTATCCTCCAGGAAGCCCATAGTTCCAAATATTCTGTCCATCCTGGTGCAGACAAGATGTATCAAGATTTAAAGGCAAACTATTGGTGGATAGGCTTGAAAAAGTCTGTGGCCGCCCATGTAGCAAAGTGCTTGACTTGTGCTCAAGTTAAAGCCGAGCACCAAAAGTCGTCTGGCTTGCTACAACAGCCTGAGCTTCCCGAGTGGAAGTGGGAATGTGTAACTATGGATTTTATTACCAAGTTACCAAAAACCAGGAAAGGAAACGACACGATATGGGTCATAGTCGATAGGCTGACTAAATCAGCTTATTTCTTACCCATCAAGGAGACGTATAGCTCCGATATGTTAGCCCAACTGTATGTTGATAAGATTGTAGCCTTACACGGCATACCTGTGTCTATTATCTCCGACAGGGATACTAGATACACGTCACATTTCTGGAAGAGTTTCCAGCAATCTTTGGGCACGCGTTTGAACTTCAGTACGGCTTACCATCCACAGACGGACGGTCAGATTGAGCGTACCATTCAAACGTTAGAAGACATGCTACGCGCGTGTGCAATCGATTTAGGTGGTAACTGGGATAAGAACCTACCCCTAATCGAATTCTCCTACAATAATAGCTACCATACCAGCATAAAGGCTGCGCCTTTCGAGGCATTATACGGTAGGAAATGTAGATCGCCTGTTTGTTGGGCGGAAGTAGGAGGGGTCCAATTATCAGGACCAGAGATTGTTTTCCAGACAACGGACAAGTTTGTCCAGATTCGGGAACGTCTCAAGGCTGCCAGAGATAGGCAGAAAAGTTACGCTGATCCAAAGCGTAAGGATTTTCACTTCGAAGTAGGTGAAAAGGTGTTGCTTAAAGTGTCGCCCTAGAAAGGGGTGATGCGTTTCGGCAAGAAGGGCAAGCTGAGTCCGAGGTACATAGGACCTTTTGAGGTCATTGAACGTGTCGGGTCGGTCGCCTATAAGTTGAACTTGCCTGAAGAGCTCAATGGAATTCACAATGTGTTCCACATCTGCAATCTCAAAAAGTGCTTCGCCGATGAATCATTGGTGATTCCACACACAGATGTGCATATAGATGAGAGCTTAAAGTTTGTAGAAAAACCTTTGTCGATTGAAGATCGACAGGTGAAGAAGCTTCGAAGAAAGCACATACCGATTGTAAAGGTCAAATGGGATGCTCGTAGAGGTCCCGAATATACGTGGGAAGTCGAAGCCACAATGAAAGAAAAGTACCCCTATTTGTTCGAGTAAATCTCGGGTCGAGATTTATTTTAAGGGGGTGAGGATGTAACACCTCGAATTTTTGTGTCCAATGATGTGTTAACCCGTGTCATTTGATTACACGTGGCATTGATATTAAATAAAGGACTAATTTTGACAAACCTTGAATGTATGTAAATTCGAGGGTTATAGATGTCAAACAAGGGTAAATATACTGTATGGTAACCCTAGATGGTGCTTGTACCTTCAAACGAATAAATCATGGATCGTACGGAAGCGAAACGCGGAAGAAAGTGAGAGATTACAAGCTACAGGGGTTAACTGTGTCAACATGTTTAATTATACCTCTGAGTGACCCTTTAACGTTCCCAAGGCTTTGTAACAGTATAATACGCTCACTAGAATGCAATATATAAATTTCGCGAAGTTCCGTTTTAAAACGAGAAAGTTATGATCGAATTCGTATGAGAAGGGTTAAAAGCGTCAACAATGAAAGTTAAGGCTTTCAGAATAATTAAATAAACTAACCAGGGACTTAACTAAGCGGGTAAATAACACGAGGTCCTTAGTTGTAATTTACCAAGGGCCAAACCGCAAAGTTACCCCTTCAAACCTGAAAGGTCAGGTTAATAATTACGAAAGATTTCGTTATTAATTACCAGATTCTCGTCATCATTACAAGAGATTTTAAAAACTTGAAAATCTAACCTCTCGCGACCCGCATTAAGTTTCGGGTTAAGTGAAAGCGGGCCGCGAGCCTTCTAATTGTACGCGCCTGAATTTAAACTTCAGGCGGCCCGCGTTAAAACATGCATGGATCCTCCATGCGGGCCGCATGAGACGCCCAGATGCAGAAAGTTTGTAATTGCATGCCTTTTGAGCTTGTGAACGATCAAACATCAATAAATGAGGCATGGGCACCCTATACTCGACCCATAGCTCTATGGGACACCTGCCCATCATCCATGATCAGTTGTAGGGGTTGTGTAATGATCTTAGGTGCCTTTTTCACTATAAATAGCCACATTTGGTTCATAACTATCACACAACTCAAATACACTCAACTGATCATTCTAAGAAGCTCTCAAGCATTCTTCTCTGCTCTCTAAGCAAGACACAACTTCTGTAAGTCGTTCACATCCATTATGGTCTTATTTTTCCATAGATTTAGCTTATAAACCCAACCGTCGTAACTAACGGTTGTCATAGCGATAATTCACAATGGTCCAGTAAATTGTCGGATCAAAAGTAGTTATGAGTTGGTATTTATGTGGGTAATAAACCCCTAAAAGGGTTCCCTCTGATCACCACTCTAACTATGTCAAATGTCGAGTCAAACGTGCACTTAAAAAGTCAACAGAAAGCTATTTTGCTGTTTTATACATAATCTGTAATGTATAAGCTATGAAATCTGTTTTAACACTCATAAAACATGATATTAAGTATATAAACTTGTTTACGCTCATTTGAATCGACCATTTGCTATATTGACCCGGTTCGGAGCCGAATGTCGCAAAAGTTTGACTTTTGCTTTGACTTCAGTTCTGACCCGTTTTAGTGAGGTATAGATATGCCTTAGGACTCTCTTAGGACCAGGTTACATGATGGTATAGACCTCTGTGATCGGTTCATGAATTGTCCGAGTCTTTTACGCATTTCCGTTAATCGCCTAAAAGTTGACCGTAACGGCCTTTTAAAAAAATAAAACGAGTATTTCGGACACGTGAACGGACCATAACCTTGCTTACTAAATTATAAGCATGTCCTTAAAGTTTCACGTCAATCCGAGGTCTAGAATGAGAGTTATGCTAAATAGCGCAATTAAAGTAAACTTTTGTAATAAACGGCGCAATTAGCATAACGCCCATCTAAACCAAGATTTCGTCACCAAAACTTTTACCCACTGTTATAAAATAATATTTTTGGAATTTTAAAGATTTTTAATAATTTTTACCTTGCTCATAACCTGCGGTTATGGCTACGGTTCGGTAAATACCGAATATGCCCTTTTCGGCCAAAACGTGAGTTCTACAAGGTCTTTTGACCCGATTCCAGTTGCCACTAATTTTAAATAATAAATAAAGTATTTTAGACTTTATAAACTGTTCGGGAAACTTAGATTTCCTGTAGAACTCGAAAAGCTCTTTAAAAGTCTTTAAAATGACCGAAAAGCCCCTACGGGGCGTAATATTAACTTAAACTCGTTACGGGCATCACGGAAGGTATCCTACTGATACCACAACCTCTTTAAGGCATATTGACTTAGGAAATAAGCGTAAGACTCTCATGGTTAACCGTTTCGCCTATTGCGCGCACGGTTCAGCTTATGAAACTAGTTTTCATAAATTAGCCGATACGGGTCAAACTATATTATTTTGACCCCAAAATACAGAGTGTGAACATTGAACCCATATAAAACAAGTCTCTGAACTTGTTTGGGGCAGAATCACATTCCATTCTCGGTTTTCGCCTTTCACGCGATTAAACCATATCTATATATCAGAACCAACCGGTCTAGGCTACGGCTAATATAAGACCCGTTAGGATTCTAAGAGGTTAATTAAAACCTTCGTTCCAGATTAGGAGCCCCAGTAAAAGCTATCGGTGATTTAATCAAATTAAGGAATATACTTGCAAAGGTAAATACTTTTAACTTATTTCCCCTATACGGGCTTGGGATACGGTATAATAATACCGCTTGATTGAGCATCATATCTTCCATCGCTGAGGTGGTTAAATTGTGTAATGTGATCGGCTCATTTAAACAGTTTTGTTTCTTAAAAGCCTTTGGGGGGTTAATGACCGTTGTCCCGGATATCCTTGGCATCATTTTACGAAATGGCCACGACCTCGACATCCCGGTGTAGGCGTACACCCGGTATATAATGTCGACACTTAATTAAAAGACGTAGCCGTTGGTTTCTATACTACGGTTTTACACAATGTGGTGTGTCTATTAATCTTTAACCCGGCACGATCCGGGCTACTGAACGCATAAAAGAACATGTAATACGTTCACAAGATTTTAATAATTTTCCCAAGTTATAAAAGAGTTTGTGCCTCGTGCATTCAAATCAATTTTTAATAAACATTTTTAAATGTGTCAGTTGAACGTATTTACCAGTGTAAACTGACGTATTTTTCCCCAAAAGATTAAGTGCAGGTACTATACGAAATTGGCTGGTAATAGCTTCCTAAGCATCACGAATAGTCTCGCAAACTCGATGCCGTATCTGATTGAACAATATTTTGTTATTATTTTGATCCGCTGTGGATACATTCGACTTCTGTAATACTTTTGATATTACAACTGTCACACCCCGATCTCCACGTGTCACCGGTGGGCCCGGTGTGGGGTACAGTGACGTGGTTGGCATCGTCATAGACAAACAACACAATATAATAATGCACAGCGGAAGCAGAAATAGATTCATTTCAACTTTTAAATAAAATGTAATAATAAACATTATAAGTAGTTGAAACGGATCCACAGGCGGATCAAATAAAAATCAGATAAATTGTTCAACAGTTATTTGTCGTCCGAGCTTGCGAGACTATAGTGGACGCTCTTAGGAAACAGCCAGCCTAGTTCGTTTAGTACCTGCACTTAACCTTTTGGGAAAATACGTCAGTTTACACTGGTAAATACAAATCAACTGACTCATTTTGAAAATGATTGAAAATTGATTTAAATGCACAAGGCATAAATATTTTTATTAACTTGGGATAATTATGCAATATAAACTTGTGAACGAATTACATGTACTCGTACTTTTGGTGGCCCGGGATCTACTGTCCGGGCTAAAGATTAAATGACACACCACATTAAAGAGTTATACACGCCGGGTGTACGCCTACACCCCGTGCTCTGGTCGTGGCCATCTCGTAAGATAATGCCAAGGATATCCGGGACACGGTCAATAACCCCCCAAAGCCTAAAGTAAGACAAGACTGTTTAAACGAGTCGCACAAACTATTCAAGACTGTACACCCATAGGGCGCAGGATTTGTGCGCTCGATCAAGCGGTATTTTAAATACCGTACCCCAAGCCCGTATAGGGAAAATAAGTCAAAATGTATTTACCTGAGCAAGTATGATTCACAAACGGTAAGTGTAGGTAGCTTTTACTGGGCCTCCTAATCTGGAACAAAGGTTTATAATAACCTATTAGATTCCTAACGGGTCTTTTATTTAAGCCTAAGCTTTGACCGGTTAGTTTAAGGACGATACGGTTTAAACACACGATTAAGCGAAAGACCGGATAGAATGTGATTTAGACCCGACAAGTTTGAATACTTGTATAATATGGGTATACTAAATACATTCTGGATTTTGAGATAAAAATGATAACGTTTGACCCGTTTCGGTCAATTTACGCAAACTAGTTACGTAAACCGAACCGAACGCTAAAAGGGCGTTACGGGTAGCCAAAAGAGTCAAATGCAAGTTCCCTGAGATAATATGCTTTAAATATGATATAATATCAGTAAGTTATGTTCTATTATGCCCCGAATAATCTTAAACTCAATTTATGCCTTAGAAGGGCATTTTGGTCATTTAAAAGATTATAAAAGAGTAAATTTGGAAATCTGGGTTACGGGTCTGAATTATACAGTAAATATACTTAATATGACATGTTATAACAGTAGGGTATGACCCGTATACAAAACTTATCATTTAAAATCAAACTATGCACCGTAGGGGTATTTTAGTAATTTCACAAGGGCTAAAAATGCCAAAACTGGAAATCTGAGCTCATATACTTATACTTACTGTTATTATATGAAAATATACTAATTACATCTGTAGGTATGAGTCTTATATGTTTAAAATAGGTATAACGCTTACTATGCGCTAAAAACGCTAAAAATGCGATTTAACGCCGTTTCCGGGTTTTCAAAGGAAAGCTGAGATTTTTATATTTACAGAATGCTCAAAATAACTTATTTAACAAATAAAATCAGTAGAAAAAGGTTTCGGGTCAAAAGAATATATAAAACTCATTTTATGGCTTAAACGGTCAAAACCGGCATAAACCGAATCGACTAAGCGATCTAAGATACGATCAGCCAAAAATTAAATAAAAATCATCAAAAATCCCAAAATATTATATAACATCAGTGGGTAAAAAGTTTTGTATCAAAACGTGGCCTGAAATAGGTTATACGCGAAATGCGCCGTTTATGTAACTTTAAGATATAGTTTTACGATATCGGCCATAACTCAAAATCTGGACCACCAACTGGTCTCAAATTTTCGGTGCAAGTTTATATATTAGAAATAAATATTTCTACTCTTTCACTTTTCCAAAAATCACGTTTTATATCAAAAAGGGCAAAATAGTCAACTTTAAGCATAAATCGGAAACATGCAAATGAATCGGCTAAGTATAGACTCAAGTATCAAAAATTCCAGAGAGTTTTACCAAAATAAAAATGGTCTAAAATGTGCTCTAATACAGATCTCAAACATGCATGCACGGATCCGAATCGATAGTCTACGAAAAAGTCGTTTTACAAGACTTTCGGTTCCGATTCGTATTTATACTAAAGATTGTCGAGTTGATGATGATAAAACACATTCTTATATCCATTATAAGTTATTTTTGATGATCAAACGGATTGCATGTCATCTACATTACCATTTAAGCTTATTTTTGCAAAAACAACTTCTGTTGACTTTTTAGAAACAACTTTGACTCGACAATTAGCATGCATAAAGTGGGAATCAGAGAATACCCTTTTGAGGGTTTGTTTCCCACATAAATACCAACATATCAGTGGTTTCAATTTGAGAAATGACAGAGTATAACTCGTTTAATCGAAAAGTCAAATAATAAGAACAACGGTTTGACTTTTAACAATTAATCAATGCAAGAACGAATTATAGAATGTTATGAAGGCTTACAAAGGTCCTAATGAAGCTTAGTTAACACCTAGAGGCTGCCTTGTCGTTCAGAAATGCTCCAGAGTTGCCTTGAGAGTTTTGCAAGTTGTGTGTGTTCTTTGTTCACAACAAGTGCCTCAAGAAAGTGAATGAATAATCTGATTTAAGGTGAATTCAGATGTTATAGAGAGGTCACAATAGCCTAGGCATGCAAGGGAGCTGATTGGAGCAAAAGAGAGGTGATGAAAGCTGTAATGCACTTCAAATTCGGACCCAAAATGGTCATTTTCGCGATTTCTGCATCTGATAGGGGTTCGCGGCCCGCTTGGGCCTGTCCAGGCGGGTCGCCTGACCTGCTTAACAGCCAAACAACTTTCAAACTTGGCAGCTTTGGTCCCTGCTCTTGTACGCGATGTTTCGGCTACTTATCATGACTCGTAAACCCCCAAACTTGGTTTCTAAGAACCTTGGGACATTTACCAACATGGTAATGTCCTCGGATAACTTTGCGCTCAACCGAAAAGCCATGAAATTCGACGTTGACGCTTTTAACCCCTCAAGTACGGTTTTGGCCATAACTTTCTCATACGTTATCGAAACTTCACGAAATTTTTACCACATGTTCTAGTGAGTATATTTTAGCATTAAAATGCTTCGGGTCTGCCAAAAGTTCACTCAGAGGTATAAATTCAACATGTTGACACTTTTGGCCCCTATAGTTTGCAATTCCTCACTTTTGTGCATTTTCCGCTTCGTATGATCCATGATCCATCCGTTTAAGGTTATGAACATTATGTAGGGTTATCATAGAGTCTATTTATCCATTGTTGACACTTTGGACCCTTACGTTCCATAGTTTTCACTGTTTGTCACTTTTAGTCCCTCTAAAGTATGTTTTCACATACCGGAACCTTATGACACGTGTCAAGACATTATTGGACGAAATTTTTCGAGGTGTTACATCCTCACCCCCTTAAAAGAAATCTCGACCTCGAGATTTACTGAAACAAATGAGGATATTTCTCTTGCATCGTGGATTCCACTTCCCACGTGTATTCGGGACCTCTACGGGCATCCCATTTGACCTTAACAATAGGCACGTGCTTCCTTCGAAGCTTTTTCACCTGTCGATCCTCAATCGACAAAGGTTTTTCCACGAACTTCAAACTCTCATCTATGTGTATATCCGTATGCGGTATAACCAGTGAATCGTCAGCGAAACACTTCTTCAAATTACAGATGTGGAACACATTATGAATGGCGCTAAGTTCTTCAGGCAAGTTTAACTTGTAAGCAACTGACCCGACATGTTCGATGATCTCGAAAGGTCCTATATATCTCGGGCTTAGCTTACCTTTCTTACCAAATCGCATCACCCCCTTCCAGGGCGATACTTTAAGCAATACCTTATCACCCACATCGAAGTGAAAATCCTTGCGCTTAGGATCCGCATAACTTTTCTGCCTATCCCTGGCAGCTTTCAAGCGATCGCGTATCTGCACGATCTTGTCCGTCGTCTCAAAAACGATATCTGGTCCTGACAACTGGACATCTCCAACTTCTGCCCAACAAATGGGCGATCTACACTTTCTACCGTATAGGGCCTCAAAAGGCGCAGCCTTTATGCTGGAATGGTAGCTATTGTTGTAGGAGAATTCGATCAGTGGTAGGTTCTTATCCCAACTACCACCCAAATCGATCGCACATGCACGAAGCATGTCTTCCAAAGTTTGAATAGTACGCTCACTCTGACCATCAGTCTGAGGATGATAAGCCGTACTAAAATTCAAACGAGTGCCCAACGATTGTTGGAAACTCTTCCAAAAATGTGACGTATATCTAGTATCTCTATCAGAGATAATAGATATAGGTATACCATGTAGCGCTACAATCTTATCAACGTATAATTAAGCTAACATATCGGAGCTATACGTCTCCTTGATGGGTAGAAAATGAGTTGACTTAGTCAGTCTATCTACTATGACCCATATGGTATCATTTCCCTTTTTCGTCTTCGGCAACTTGGTGATGAAATCCATTGTCACCATTTCCCATTTCCACTTGGGAATTTCAGGTTGTTGAAGCAAACCTGACGGCTTCTGATGCTCAGCCTTGACTTGCGCACAAGTCAAACATTTAGCTACATGCTTAGCTACTGACTTTTTCAAACCAATCCACCAGTAGTTTGCTTTCAAATCCTCGTACATCTTATCAGCTCCAGGATGAACGGAATATTTAGAGCTGTGGGCTTCCTGGAGGATAACATCCCGAAGTCCTCCATAAACTGGAACCCATATTCGTCCGTTTAGTCGTAGCATTCCATCTTTGTCGTAGGATAACTGCTCCTCAGTTACTCCTAACTTTTCTTCAGGATAGTTAGCTTCCAGCACAGCTTCCTTCTGTGCAGCTAACACCCTTTCATTCAAATTGTTTCTTATCTCAATGCGCTTGGCATTGATTCTGATCGGTTTCACCCTTTCTTTCCTGCTTAAGGCGTCGGCAACTACATTTGCCTTGCCTGGATGGTATCTTATCTCGCAGTCATAATCATTTAAAGTTTCCATCCATCGCCTTTGACGCATGTTCAATTCCTTCTGATTGAACAGATGCTGAAGACTCTTGTGATCTGAATATATTATACACTTGGTTCCATACAAGTAATGTCTCTATAGCTTCAATGCAAATACAACCGCACCCAATTCCAAGTCGTGGGTGGTGTAGTTCTTCTCGTGCACCTTGAGCTGTCGAGAAGCGTAGGCAATGACTTTGCCTCTCTGCATGAGTACACAGCCCATGCCAGTGTGTGATGCATCACAGTATACCACAAATTCTTCTACGCCATCGGGCAATGTCAACACTGGAGCATTGCTCAACTTCTTCTTCAAAATATCGAAGGATTCCTGCTGCTTAGGGCCCCAATCGAACTTAATCTTCTTACGAGTCAACGAAGTTAGGGGCGCAGCAATTCTTGAAAAGTTCTCGATAAATCGCCTATAATATCCTGCCAATCCGAGGAAACTGCGAATCTCGGTAGGAGTCTTCGGCTCCTGCCAGTTCACGACTGCTTCTACTTTAGCGGGATCTACTTGGATACCACGCTCGCTTACTACATGTCCAAGGAATTGGACTTCTCGAAGCCAAAATTCACACTTCGAAAATTTGGCATAAAGCTTCTCTTGATGCAGAAGTTTGAGAATACAACGAAGGTGTTTCTCATGGTCAGCTTGGCTCTTCGAGTAGATAAGGATGTCGTCAATAAAGACGATAACGAATTTATCTAGAAAGGGCTTGCAGACACGATTCATGAGATCCATGAATGCGGCTGGTGCGTTGGTGAGTCCAAAAGGCATCACTAGGAACTCGTAATGCCCATAACGAGTCCTAAACGCTGTCTTGTGCACATCTTCGTCTTTGACCTTCAGCTGATGATAACCTGACCTCAGGTCAATCTTGGAGAAATAGCTTGCTCCTTGCAACTGATCGAACAGATCGTCGATCCTGGGTAACGGATACCTATTCTTGATAGTAACCTTGTTAAGCTCACGGTAATCGATGCACAGACGCATCGATCCATCCTTCTTTTTAACGAACAAAATTGGCGCTCCCCAAGGAGACGAGCTAGGTCTAATAAAACCTTTGGCGCTCCCCAAGGAGACGAGCTAGGTCTAATAAAACCTTTAGCTAACAAATCATCCAACTGCGTCCTCAACTCCTTCATCTCCGTTGGTGCCAATCTGTATGGTGCTCTTGCTACAGGCGCTGCACCTAGAATGATGTCGATCCGAAACTCCACTTGCCTATCCGGTGGCAACCCGGGTAGTTCTTCAGGGAATACTTCAGGGTATTCTGAGATAACAGGGATATCTTCAATCTTCGGCTTTGGCTCCTCAATGGTAACTTGTGCCATATAAATGACACATCCCTTCTGCATGCATCTGAATGCCTTGAGCATGGACACTTGCTCCGGCAATCCATGCTGAGTATCTCCTTGGATAGTAAGTGACTCACCAGACGGAGTCTTCACTATCACTTGCTTTCTATTGCACACAATCTGGGCTTGGTTTTGCGCTAACCAATCCATGCCTATCACTATATCGAATCCAGCTAGCTTAAAGGGAAGCAAGGATAACGGGAAGGAATGATTCCTAATGGATATAACACATCCATCTAGAATAGTCGAGGCGGTTTCTATGGTTCCATCGGCTAATTCCACCTCATATTTCACACTTAGGGTCTTAACAGGAAGGTTCAACAATTTACAGAACTTATCATCTACAAACGACTTATCAGCTCCTGAATCAAACAAGACTCTAGCAAAAACATCATTTACAAGAAACGTACCTGTAATGACGTTGTCGTCTAGAACTGCTTCCTTGGCGTCCATTCTGAAGACTCTCGCATTAGTCTTCTTTTCGTCGTCAGCTTTCTTCGCATTCTTTGGGCAATTTGGTCGGATGTGCCCTTTCTCATTGCAACCAAAACAAGTTGCGTCCTTAATCTTCTTGCAATCTAAGGCTTTATGGTCTGTGGACTTGTAGATTCCACATCGTTTTTCGTGAGACTGGGATTTCGCTTCCAAACGACATTTCCCAAAATGGTGTCTCTTGCAGGTCTTGCATCTGGGTTTTTCACCCGATTGATGATCTCCTTTCTTAGATCCCGACCCTTTCCTATGGTCGTTGTTCCCTCTGTGTCGTTTCTCCGATCTTCGTGAGGTGTCATCCTCACGTTTCCTTTTGTTTTCCTCTGAGCTCTTCATAGCTCTCAATCTGACTACATCTTGAGTGAGGGAGAGGGATAGATCAGCTACGGATCTAAATGTCGTAGGCCTTGATGCCTTAACGCTCGCCTTTATCTCCGGTGCCAGACCCCCAATAAAACGAGCGATCCTCCGCGGCTCCGGGGTCACCAAATACGGCACTAATCGAGATAAGGTGTTGAATGTAGTAAGATATGCTTGACAATCGAGGTTCTTCATCACTAGGGATACAAAATCCGACCCAATCCTTTCGACCTCGTGCTGCGGGCAGAAATTCTCTTTGATTAGGGCTACAAACTGATCCCATGTCAAGCTGTACAGAGCGGCCTTACCGGCAGCTTGTAGAAGAGACTTCCACCATGCTAGAGCATCTCCCTTGAATGACTGGGACACGTACTTCACAACGTCCCTATCAGCACACCCGCTGATGTCAACAACTGTATCCATCTCATCAATCCATGTCATGCAGTCAACTGCTCCTTTTTCCCCAGTAAAATCCCTGGGTTTGCATGAAACGAAATACTTGTACGTACAGGACTTGCTGTGCGTATCATGCTTCAGCTTGACTTCTTGCTTAGGAATACTGCTGTGGTTGGAGGAGTGATTATCCTCCTCATCCTTCTTCGGCTCACTCTTTTTAGAAGGTGGCTTACTATGAGCCTCTGAATGAGTCTTGGGCTTTACATGCGTTACAGTTCGGGTCCTACTCCGAGTCCCGCTAGATTCCCTGAATTGCCTATCCATAGCTTTGGCAACAGCGTTTTCAACCAGTGCTTGCAGTTCCGCACCAGTGACGTGAATCTTTGTATCATCTGGGTGCTCCCCAGAATGACTGTTGGTCTCCTCCGATTTGGCCATGTAGCTTTAAGCTACATAAAAGGACAAGGTCTTATTTTGAACCTAACAGTATTATCGTTCTAGACGATTTATTAACCATGGTATTAAGAACCATAATAGTTAATTTAATTAATTTCATTCAGGGCTTTTATTAGCAACTATATTATGGAATGAAATATATATATTGGCACAATAGGCCTAGTCACTTCGGACAACTTACTAAATTATAAATTTAGATTTTTATAGGATTAGCATTGTATAATTAAACAAATAATCCTTTACTAGGCAGGGAGTCATAAACCACAACTGCCACTATATGACATAGTCATAACCCGTAGGTATCAAGTCATAAACAGACTTGTGTACAGATATAGTCTGTAGATAATTTATTAAAAAGGGTGACATGTGTGATTTTACGAATCACGCTTAGTCAAGAGTGTTAACATGTTTTCAGATGTTAACAGAGAGTTGAATCTTTTCAACCAGGTTTTACCATATTGGCTAGGCCTTTTAATAAGACATTCAAGCTAGGTTCTACCTTACTAAGATTCTTATTAAATGGCAAATCAAATAAAAATTGATATTTTCCATTTATTTGAATATTAAATTCATGCACATAGATAAAATGAAAAATTTAAATTAACCATTAAAATAAGGTAAACTAGTACAACTTTGCCCTAAACGGGACTTTTCTCAAATAGCATGCCCACGCAGGGGCTAAACCAAACAACAGACAAAACAAACAAAACAAACCCGCGCAGGGGTTAAACAGAAACAACATACCCACGCAGGGGTAGAATAAGAGAAATATACCCACGCAGGGGTAGAATACAGGAATAAATGTCCACGCAGGGACATGAGTAAAAGAGCTAACAACACAGGATCTAATAATCCTTCTTACTCTTACCCTTAATCAAGTCAACCATCTTCTTGAACATACCGCGGTTGTGTCGGCGATCATTTTGCAATTCCCATCGCATGTCGTGTATCCCTTGCAGGATTTCTTGGACTTGCGGTGGCGACATCATCGGCGCCGGCGGCGGTGGCTGATACTGCGGTGGCTGTGGAGGCTGCGGCTGCTGGTATCCCTGTGGTGGGAATCCAAAAGCTGATTGTCCCGTAACCCAGGGACCTCCAAAAGCACTCTCCTGGTTGAGAGGGTTGTAGCCTGAAGCTAACCAGTAGGGATCTCCCGTATAATCATAACCGGGAGGAAAAGTCGGCTCGAAAGGGTTGAACTGTGCTGCGCTAGCATACGCAGGGATGGGCTCTCCAAAGTTCAGCGGCGGTAGTGGCGCAATAGTCGCAGAAGTAACCTCTGAGACGGGATGCTGAGATTCTCCCATCTCTGACTCCTCGTGGAGCGGCGAGTAGCGGCCGCTACCTGAATGTCGAGGGGTGGCAATGCGAATCCCTCCTCGCGTAGACATACGCGCGTTCCTCCTTGGCCTCTGAGGCGGAGGAGGCAAAACCGGTGGTGGTGGTGGCGACGGAGTGACCACGTCGCGCCAAAAGGCCTCAGATGGGTCTTGCTGCAAAGGCGGCTGCTGAAGCTGCTGCTGCTGAGATTGGTGCTGAGAGTGCACGGGAGAACCGTGGTAAGACTGGTGCATGGGAGAGTTGTGGTGGCTGGGGGTATAAAACCAATCGTGCTGCTTAAACCTCTCCTCGTAGCTGTCAACACCATTGTAGGGTGATCCCCTAAACGGTGACCCATCAGATATCTCAATGGGATGGTTAGGCGTGCCGGACGGTGGCAGGGAAGGGTCAGTGTCCTCGTCGACCTCCATCTCGTTACCACCAGAGAAGTGGTCTTCAGGTCCTAGTGGGTTATGACCCACTGGTTCATCCAAGTAAGCATCAGGGTTGTATAGGCCCTGATAAGCTGGTGCTGGGTAGTGGTGAGGTGACTGGTGTAATGGAATGAAAGATCCATGGGAGTCGTAGGGCCCATTTTCAGAATGTGGCCCAAAGGAGAGAGGTAGGGATGGTGAGGTACTCAGTGATACCGAGTGCCTGGCTGGTTCAGCAAATGATCTCCAAAGATCATGGGCTGCAGTGTTGTGCGATGCTGATGGGGCTCGCCTGTGCGAAGGCCCTGCCTCGTGGCCATGTGATGTGGCGAATCCTCCTCGTCCTCGCATACGTGGCGGCATGATGAACCTGTCAAAAATCAAACAAGTTGCACAACAAAATATATAAGGCAAAGCTAATAGTAAATAAAAAAAACAAACGAAATTTTGAACATTTCCTAAGTTCTTTGTCTAGACTCGAAAATCGAGGAATGTGCAATTTTGTAACTAAGATTAAACACAAAAGACTAGTGTTTAATTCACTCAGCGTTGGCTCTGATACCAACCTGTCACACCCCGATCTCCACGTGTCACCGGTGGGCCCGGTGTGGGGTACAGTGACGTGGTTGGCATCGTCATAGACAAACAACACAATATAATAATGCACAGCGGAAGCAGAAATAGATTCATTTCAACTTTTAAATAAAATGTAATAATAAACATTTTTAACCTTTTGGGAAAATACGTCAGTTTACACTGGTAAATACAAATCAACTGACTCATTTTGAAAATGATTGAAAATTGATTTAAATGCACAAGGCATAAATATTTTTATTAACTTGGGATAATTATGCAATATAAACTTGTGAACGAATTACATGTACTCGTACTTTTGGTGGCCCGGGATCTACTGTCCGGGCTAAAGATTAAATGACACACCACATTAAAGAGTTATACACGCCGGGTGTACGCCTACACCCCGTGCTCTGGTCGTGGCCATCTCGTAAGATAATGCCAAGGATATCCGGGACACGGTCAATAACCCCCCAAAGCCTAAAGTAAGACAAGACTGTTTAAACGAGTCGCACAAACTATTCAAGACTGTACACCCATAGGGCGCAGGATTTGTGCGCTCGATCAAGCGGTATTTTAAATACCGTACCCCAAGCCCGTATAGGGAAAATAAGTCAAAATGTATTTACCTGAGCAAGTATGATTCACAAACGGTAAGTGTAGGTAGCTTTTACTGGGCCTCCTAATCTGGAACAAAGGTTTATAATAACCTATTAGATTCCTAACGGGTCTTTTATTTAAGCCTAAGCTTTGACCGGTTAGTTTAAGGACGATACGGTTTAAACACACGATTAAGCGAAAGACCGGATAGAATGTGATTTAGACCCGACAAGTTTGAATACTTGTATAATATGGGTATACTAAATACATTCTGGATTTTGAGATAAAAATGATAACGTTTGACCCGTTTCGGTCAATTTACGCAAACTAGTTACGTAAACCGAACCGAACGCTAAAAGGGCGTTACGGGTAGCCAAAAGAGTCAAATGCAAGTTCCCTGAGATAATATGCTTTAAATATGATATAATATCAGTAAGTTATGTTCTATTATGCCCCGAATAATCTTAAACTCAATTTATGCCTTAGAAGGGCATTTTGGTCATTTAAAAGATTATAAAAGAGTAAATTTGGAAATCTGGGTTACGGGTCTGAATTATACAGTAAATATACTTAATATGACATGTTATAACAGTAGGGTATGACCCGTATACAAAACTTATCATTTAAAATCAAACTATGCACCGTAGGGGTATTTTAGTAATTTCACAAGGGCTAAAAATGCCAAAACTGGAAATCTGAGCTCATATACTTATACTTACTGTTATTATATGAAAATATACTAATTACATCTGTAGGTATGAGTCTTATATGTTTAAAATAGGTATAACGCTTACTATGCGCTAAAAACGCTAAAAATGCGATTTAACGCCGTTTCCGGGTTTTCAAAGGAAAGCTGAGATTTTTATATTTACAGAATGCTCAAAATAACTTATTTAACAAATAAAATCAGTAGAAAAAGGTTTCGGGTCAAAAGAATATATAAAACTCATTTTATGGCTTAAACGGTCAAAACCGGCATAAACCGAATCGACTAAGCGATCTAAGATACGATCAGCCAAAAATTAAATAAAAATCATCAAAAATCCCAAAATATTATATAACATCAGTGGGTAAAAAGTTTTGTATCAAAACGTGGCCTGAAATAGGTTATACGCGAAATGCGCCGTTTATGTAACTTTAAGATATAGTTTTACGATATCGGCCATAACTCAAAATCTGGACCACCAACTGGTCTCAAATTTTCGGTGCAAGTTTATATATTAGAAATAAATATTTCTACTCTTTCACTTTTCCAAAAATCACGTTTTATATCAAAAAGGGCAAAATAGTCAACTTTAAGCATAAATCGGAAACATGCAAATGAATCGGCTAAGTATAGACTCAAGTATCAAAAATTCCAGAGAGTTTTACCAAAATAAAAATGGTCTAAAATGTGCTCTAATACAGATCTCAAACATGCATGCACGGATCCGAATCGATAGTCTACGAAAAAGTCGTTTTACAAGACTTTCGGTTCCGATTCGTATTTATACTAAAGATTGTCGAGTTGATGATGATAAAACACATTCTTATATCCATTATAAGTTATTTTTGATGATCAAACGGATTGCATGTCATCTACATTACCATTTAAGCTTATTTTTGCAAAAACAACTTCTGTTGACTTTTTAGAAACAACTTTGACTCGACAATTAGCATGCATAAAGTGGGAATCAGAGAATACCCTTTTGAGGGTTTGTTTCCCACATAAATACCAACATATCAGTGGTTTCAATTTGAGAAATGACAGAGTATAACTCGTTTAATCGAAAAGTCAAATAATAAGAACAACGGTTTGACTTTTAACAATTAATCAATGCAAGAACGAATTATAGAATGTTATGAAGGCTTACAAAGGTCCTAATGAAGCTTAGTTAACACCTAGAGGCTGCCTTGTCGTTCAGAAATGCTCCAGAGTTGCCTTGAGAGTTTTGCAAGTTGTGTGTGTTCTTTGTTTACAACAAGTGCCTCAAGAAAGTGAATGAATAATCTGATTTAAGGTGAATTCAGATGTTATAGAGAGGTCACAATAGCCTAGGCATGCAAGGGAGCTGATTGGAGCAAAAGAGAGGTGATGAAAGCTGTAATGCACTTCAAATTCGGACCCAAAATGGTCATTTTCGCGATTTCTGCATCTGATAGGGGTTCGCGGCCCGCTTGGGCCTGTCCAGGCGGGTCGCCTGACCTGCTTAACAGCCAAACAACTTTCAAACTTGGCAGCTTTGGTCCCTGCTCTTGTACGCGATGTTTCGGCTACTTATCATGACTCGTAAACCCCCAAACTTGGTTTCTAAGAACCTTGGGACATTTACCAACATGGTAATGTCCTCGGATAACTTTGCGCTCAACCGAAAAGCCATGAAATTCGACGTTGACGCTTTTAACCCCTCAAGTACGGTTTTGGCCATAACTTTCTCATACGTTATCGAAACTTCACGAAATTTTTACCACATGTTCTAGTGAGTATATTCTAGCATTAAAATGCTTCGGGCCTGCCAAAAGTTCACTCAGAGGTATAAATTCAACATGTTGACACTTTTGGCCCCTATAGTTTGCAATTCCTCACTTTTGTGCATTTTCCGCTTCGTATGATCCATGATCCATCCGTTTAAGGTTATGAACATTATGTAGGGTTATCATAGAGTCTATTTATCCATTGTTGACACTTTGGACCCTTACGTTCCATAGTTTTCACTGTTTGTCACTTTTAGTCCCTCTAAAGTATGTTTTCACATACCGGAACCTTATGACACGTGTCAAGACATTATTGGACGAAATTTTTTGAGGTGTTACAACAACCAGAGGTTGAAGTATATATTTATCTTTAAGCTTCCGCTGTGCATTTATATAATTGTGTGGTTTGACTATATTGTTGCCAACTACGTCACGGTAATCCCCCACCGGGCCCACCGGTGATACACGTGGAAATCGGGGTGTGACAGGTTGGTATCAGAGCCAACATTGAGTGAATTAAACACGTTAGGCAATGTGTTTAATCTCAGTGACACAATTGCACATACTTGAGTCTAGACAAGAACTTAGGACAAATTCGAATTGTTATTCCAATTTTGTCTTTTTCTTTTATTATTGGTATTTAAAGTTTTATAAAGCAGGAAACATGCCGCCAGTGATATTCCGAGGAAGAGGAAGGGGAAGAAGAGGCAGAGGAGAGATCGTTACTCATGACGATCACGAAGCCGGACCTTCTGGTACGCGAGCTCCTTCGACTACAAGGAGTGAAGAACCGCAGAGGCGAAGAGACCTTTACGAACCTGCGAGGCATTCCACCTCGCACAGCTCGATGCCATCATACCGGCACTCATTCGGGCTAAATTCCGAGAATGATCCCAACAACCCGCAACCTTCCTTCATACCTCTACAACGTTCGGTATCGCACCGAAATTACGACGACCCTACTCCATACTTCATAGGTCAGTTTAATCCAGCTGACTACATACAGGAACCTTCAGGCTTTGTTCCATTAGGGCCACAAGATCACTTCTCCGAAGACCATATGGATGAAGATACTGATCCAACAGAACCTGCTCGTGGTACGCCCACGCATCTGATAGAAGTCTCTGATGGGTCATCCTTCCATGGCACACCCTATCAGGGGCCAGATAGTTTCCAAGCTTTGTTTGACCGACATGAGTGGTACTACACACCACCTCAACAGACATCACAACAACCGCGACATCCACAGGATCCCTCTGAGGATTCACGCTTTGTGGCAGTTACGCCACCACCTCCGCCACCGGCGCAACCAGTAATGCCTGATCCGCCAAGGCGTAGGAGGACAAATGCTCGTATGTCCACACGAGGAGGAGGGGGTATCCACTTCAGCACCCCTCGACACTCTAGTAGTAGCCACTATCCGCCACTACAAGAAGAAGGACCTCAAGTCCTATACAGGAGGCGAACTCCGCACCAGCTGCACCAAATTCGCCCCCATTTGGGTATGACCAACCCATACCTGCTTACACGGGTCCAACGGCTTACAACCCGTTCGAACCGTCACAAGCACATTACAACTACAATTATGAGCGCGACCCATATGTGGTGTCGGCTAGATATAATGCACGATATCCCGACGGAGCTCATGGGAACATGGGAGCACCGGACTACTCAGCTCATGGGTATCCAATACCTCCCAGACCTCCAGTTCCGCAACAAGCGCCACAACCACGTTTCTCTCCTCCTGAACAGGAAGAGATACTCCATCGACTAGATCGTGTGGAGAGAGAGTTCGAGGACTCGAAGTTGATGGTACCCAGAACGAAGATCGATTTTGGAAAAGCAGGTCGCGCCTTGCAATTGATCGAAGAGGTCATCGATGCGAGGAAGAGGGTATCGGTTCTTGACAGTAAGCTTGTTGAGCTCACGATAGTCCATACACATATAGAATGACCCATCTTTCTTTTTGACAAACAAAATGGGAGCGCCCCAAGGAGGAGGGTTCAAATGAGAAGAAATTCTTTGTAAGAAGAAAAAAGAAGAAATTTCAACCAATACAAATGCTTTATTAGATTTCATTTAATATTTGTACTTAATGTAACTATAAGGGTATATTAGTAAACTTACATACATCATTAATTGGTAGTTTCATCTTTAATAATTAACTATATTAAATTTGTAACTTATTTTTAAGATATATATTTTTCACAAAAACTAAAAATAAAATTTCATTTATAGTGTATGATAAATACGAGGCGTGTAGGATAAATTACGAGTTGTGTAGGATAAATTTCAATATGTGTCGGATAAATTTCGAAATGTGTAGGATAACTTTTGATGTGTGTAGGCAAAAATATTTAGTGTGGAGGATTATAGTCTTAATGACTAATTAATTAGTCAAACATAATAATAAATGAGATGAGAAAAAAAAACTATTTAATGTTTTACAATTATACCCTTTTATTCTTTTTCTTCTCAATAAAATTTTCTTCTCAAATGAACCTTCCCCCTAGGGCGTATAAAGCCTTTATCAAGAAGCTCATATAGCGCTATATATGTTAAGTTGAGGGCTTAGCAAAGTTAATGACATAAAGCATGTATAATCTAGCATGAACCTAAGTAAACAAGTAGCATGTATATAGGATTGAGCATAAAACAATGTTTAAGTGTGTGAAAGTGTATTTTGTATATTAAAATGTTACAACCCAAAGTGTTTAAAAGGAAATGGGTCAAGTGTACTCACGGTTTTGCAAGTCTTGAACTTGAGAATCCGCGAGTGAGTTAATTGTTGTTGGAGGTAGGAACACCAAGTCCTTCTACATGAAGAAATAAAGTGTATGAGTAATGGGGAGTAATGGTAGATTAAGGATTTAGGTAGTTAAAACACAAGAACATACGTATATGAACGTAATCATCCTTTAGCACAAGTACTTGTTTTTGACACTATGGAACCTCAAGGGTTAATGTTTTCATGAGTAGTATACTCATTAGAATCGTAACAAGTCTTATGCCTTAGATGATGTTATTCTAATATTTTGACGAATCAACACAAGTTCTCCATCAAGGGTTCGAATATTGGATAGTATATATATATAAGTATTATATGTATTGTTATGTCCAATAGTCAAGCATGAGGTAGAAGATTAAATCTTCATTTAGGTACCTCTAGTATCATGGAAATCATGTAGGAGGTAGGAAGAACAAGCTTCCATTTAGGTACCTCTTATGGTTCACCACTACACTTGATGTAAAAACATACAAGGAGGGTCATGAACTATGAATAATACAAGAATATAAACAACTATACTATGAGAAATTATCAAGTAATGTGGGGAATTTATGTTGGACAACCCAAGTTAGTCCATAATCACACCTTCATCAAGCTTGAAGCTTGAACACCACTTGTGGGTTAAAAACCCTAAACAAAACAGAATATATGTGAGGTTTATCCTCTGATTTCGTATGTCTCAGCCCCGTTTTTAAGCTTAACTAACCCGTTTTTAAGCTTAACTAATCTCTGATTTCGTATGTCTCAGTACCGGTACCAAAAATCCCCAAAAGTAGGTACCGGTACCGAATATACCCGGTACGGCATGGTTCGGTACCAGTATTTGAGGCTAAAAACCGGTAAATACCGGTACCGAATCGGTACCGAATCGGTACCGAAATTGTACCCGGTTCGGTAAATTCGGTACCGGTATGGATACCGGTTACCATTTGCTCATCCTTACCATCGAGATTACAATTTTCAATAAAGTGATTTAATTTAAGTCATGTTATCACGAACCAATAAAGATATTAAAATAAAGGGTTATTGGATTTTAATAATCCAAAGTTTCACTAGTTGGCCGATAATAATCCCAACTTCAAAAATTACCTCTAATAATCCTAACTTGTAAGATGTTGGCCCACATCGATCCTTTTCTAACTGGGTTATAACCCACTTAGTTTTTGAAGACTTGGACACTGACGTGGCACACAACTTTTTTATTTGCTGACTTGGACGATGATTTGGCACTCTCATTACTACCTCACCACCACCATCATCATCCACCACCACCACCGCCATCTACACCACCCACCACCACCGCCATCTCCACCACCCACCGCCACTGCCACCACCACAAAAAATCAATTCAAATCATTCTCATTTGTCCCTCTGCAACTATTTCTAGAGAGAGAAAACGGTTTCTAGAGAGAGAAAGCATGCAAAGGTCACCGGAGAAGAAGACCGGACCTTCGCCGAAGTTGCAGAGGTCGTCGGACAAATGAAACCTTATGTTTTATCATCAATCAGCATACGTACAACAATCCAGAACAACAAACAGCTCTATCAAGGACAATCGTTACAAAAATGTCCTATTGATCGATACTCCAGTGAATGTCCGATCATCTTCTCCGGCGACTTATGTGTTGAGTAGCAGCCTCTGGTGCTTGCTTGCCAACCTGTGGTAGGTGGTAGTAGCCTTCGGCGAATGTTTGGTCATCTTCTACGGTCGTCTTTGCACACAAATTGAGATGGCGGTAGTAAATGGTGGTGGTGGAGATGGCAGTGGTGGTGGGTGGAGATGACGGCTGATGTATTGAGAAATACATCCTTTATTCGTGTATAGTTTGTATAATTTTCCGTTATTTCTAGTTTCGTTTGAGTTAGAATTGCGTGCTATTGATCAAATTGCGTTTTTCAAGGTCTTGGTACTAAAAGTTGATGAAAATAGAGTGAAAACGAGCTACAATGCGGAAACACCAAGTCCCGAAACAAGCTTAAAAGAGTTAGAATAATTTTGAAGAGTTTTGGGATGTTAGAGCTGAATTTTGGACGCAACATTCTGTGGAAAAATGCCCGTGGCGTCGCGCTACAGCTATATGCTCATACAGTCGCGTAACGCCAGCATCTAAATAAGAAATTATGGAATTCTACATGGTGGCGTCGCGCCACCAGGATTGTCTTCACCCGTCGCGCGACGCGACGGGGCTATCTGGCAAGTTTAATTCGTTTTGTTTTAGGGTTTCGTATTTAATCCAAGTTAATCATCTTTAATCAAGAACTTACGAATTCAAGAAACCCTAGGCGAATTTCAGAGTAGTTTTTACGGTTATCGGAGTGCTTTGGCTTGCGGGAATCATTTGGTTGAAGCTTGGAGCGTAGGAACGAAGATTGTTCGGGTCTTATCTCCCGGTTTTCTTTATTTTCTTGTTTCGATACTTTTCCGATGAATTCTTGTTTTGAACTTGTTTCGTTTATTTTAGACATCATGTTTTCAGGCTAAAACCTTCGTTACTACCTAGGCAAGATGATAGTTTAATCATGTTTTGATTTTTAATGGTTTTCTATTGTTTTGTTATGGATTGATCTTTGAAAGTAAATAATTCTAGAATATCTGATTTGGTGCATATGCGTATTTGATTTTGATTGTTGATTATTTACTGTTTCACATAGATTTTGGTGAATGTCTTTCACATAATGAATTTGTGTTGATTATTCGTATCTTTGTGGGTTCGGGTGATCTTTGGGTAAATCGGCCGATAGCCTTAGAAACAGTAATTAAAATTCAATTAGAATTAAGTCTTCTGCTTAACTTGTCACTGAGAGACTCGAGTTAGTTATTAGGTCTCAGTGCAATATATAGCTAAGATAGGTTTTGAGAGAAGTCAGTCATAGTTCCCTAATTGCATCTGTGTCTATTAAACCAAATTAGAATCTAGGATTGCCTTAGGCTATTGCGCTGAGAGGTAGATAGTCGTATTAGGGTACTTTTAGAGTCGTTAGAGGACTGAGAGGAAGTCTAACAATCGGTGTTCACAAAAACCTTGTAGGGTTTCCTAGGTTTCTTCCTGAGAAGGGTCGGGTAGTCTTGGCTTGAAATACCTTAGGGTTTAGTACTTCATGATCCCGATTCCATACCACAATGGTACCGTTAGAAATCCATTCATAGTTAAACTAGATTCAATCCTAGGTAGTCGTTAATCTCATCTGAATTAAACCTTAGTTCCTGTTCGTGTCTTAGTCTAGTTTTCATTTTAATTCCAATTCTAGGATTTTAGTAAAACCCCCCTTAAAACACAAAAATATTTAAGTTGTGTCAGTGTCTGTCTAAATAAGGTCGTTAATGTGATTAATTAGAGTCCTTGTGGGTTCGACATCCGGACTTGCTTTTCTTTGCTAGAGTTGACCGGTTCACTTGCCGGTGAGTAGTTTAGTCAAGTTAGAGAGTCTAGATTATTATTACTTGAGTCTAAATTTAGGTTTATTTTAGTTTATTTATTTGAACTACTTATTCCACATCAAGTTTTTGGCGCCGTTGCCGGGGACTCTTGGCAATTGCGTTAATTACTTTGTTTGGATTTCAACTGATTTCTATACGTGCTTTTTGTGTGTTCTTGAGTCGTAGGAGTCCAAGTAATTTTAGTATCTTTTTATTTTTAGAGTCTTGTGTTGGAGTCGTCTTACTTGTTTGTTCTCGGTTCTGCAGTTCATGCCCCACACGCGTTCTCAGGGACCAGTGAAGCCGCCGAGCGATAAGTCTTCCTTCTCCACACCCAGTTTTCAGGTTAGAAAATCTTCAACTTCATCTACAGCCCCTTCTGACTCTACACTACAATCTAAACCACCGAACTACGACTTCACCCCGAAGTCATCACCCCACAACACCCCACCACCTTCCCGTCCAAATAGTCCACCACCAGTTCACCAACTGGCCCATAACCAAACTGTCCACCAACGCTCCACCGTGGGTTTTACCGCAAACTCACCCATCACCCCCCTGAAATCACCAATGACAAATCCTGGCAAATTCCTTCATACATCATGACCGCCATTAACAACTCTTGTCAGTTCCATGGTCGTGATGATGAGGATGCGCCTGCACATATCAACCGTCTCACCTGTATGTGTAGCACCTTCGGGATCGAAGGTGTTAATCTTGATGACCGCTATCTCCAAGTCTTTCCCTTTTCGCTTGCTGGCCGCGCAGCCACATGTCTCGATTCGCAGCCAGCAGGTACTTACACCACTTGGGCTGGACTTAGAGATGACTTCCTTGCTAAGTATTTCCCACCCGCGAGGGCCTCTCTCCTTCGAGATCGGATCCATTCATTCAGAATGGAGCCTGAGGAACCATATCACTTAGCTTGGGAGAGGTTTCAAACTTTACTCTCGCGTTGTTCCCAACATGGGTTGTTGGATTGGGCTTTGGTAGAAAAATTTTACAATGGTCTCACCCCTGAGTGCAAGGCCCGATTCGACACATCTGCAGGAGGCCATCTTATGGAAAAGAAAACTGTGGCTGACTGCAATGATCTCTTTGAGAGCTTCGCTCATGCTGATATAGATCATAGTGCTACCAGCAGGAATTCCAATCCTGTGAATACTTCCTCATCTTCTCGAGGGGTAAACCAGGTCGTCTCAGACTCAATGGTAGCATCTCAACTCGACTATATCACCAAAGAGTTGCTAGAAATTAAGAAGAAGGTCGATAGGTGCGAAGATTGTAGAGGTGGACAAGACACCGTAGATTGCCCAACACTTACCCTAGAACAGGTTGAGTACATAGCAGGTCAAAATAGGGGTCCAACTAACCCGTTCAACAATAGTAACACAAATTGGCATGCTAATAATTATCGCTCTTCCGGTAACCCCCTGGTTTTCCATCAGGTCAATATCAAAGCAGGGGGCCAGGTTTCTATACTAGTGGGGGTTCGGGTCAAACAGGTCAATTTGCTAGTTCAGGTTCAGGTGGGCAGTTCAGAGGTGAGGGGTCAAACCAAGAGGTTCAACCTAGGAATGAGGGGTCAAATGGTAGTTTGTCTAGGATAGAGGACCTTCTTACCCAGTTAGTGGTTAAGGATCAGGCTACCCAACGTACCTTAGAAGAACACGCTACTTTCCTAAAGAATAATCATTTAAATTTCTTAGACCTTCAAAGGCAAGTTGGGGATATTGCACGCCAGTTGCAAGAACGGCCTACTGGTCAATTTTTGGGAAATACAAAGCCCAACCCATCTGGCACTTTGAAGGCAATTTCGACCCGTAGTGGTAGGACCTTAGGAGAGGTAGTTAGACCCGAGAGTGTTGAGATAGAAGATGAGGAGCCCGTAGATGAAGAGATTGAAATGGAGGCTCCCGGTAAAGTGCAACCTAGGTTAATCCCAGCAAGTACCGCACACACCGGGGGGCCTTCAAGTGAGAATAGTATAGGAAAAAGGCCCATACAAGTTGTTCCATCACCCAATGTTGATATTTCTCGTGCTCCATTTCCTTCCCGTCTTAAAAACCAAACCTATTCTAAAGAGTACAGGAAATTTTTAGAGATCTGTAAGCAACTTAGAATCAACCTTCCTTTCATAGAAGCCCTTCAATCGATGCCTAAATATTCAAAAATTTTAAAGGACCTTCTAACACGTAAGGATAGGTTAGGAGAGGTTTCTAACATTCCCCTTAGTGGAGGGTGTTCAGCCGTAGTCTTGAACAAGGTCCCGGAAAAATTGACGGATCCGGGCCTTTTTACCATCTCGTGCTTGTTTGGGAGTGATACCGAGTGTAAGGCCCTAGCCGATTTAGGAGCGAGTATAAACCTCATGCCATATTCCATGTATGAGAGGTTAGGTCTAGGAGAGTTATCCCCTACACGTATGTCTTTGTCTCTAGCCGATAGATCAATAAAGTATCCACGTGGCATAATTGAAAACCTTCTAGTCAAAGTGGATAAATTCGTCTTTCCCGTAGACTTTGTCGTTCTTGATATGGAAGCCGACGAAAAGGTTCCTATAATTCTAGGGCGCCCATTCTTGTGTACCGCCAAGGCTATCATCGATGTCTTCGACGGTAAAATCACACTCCAAGTCGGTGAGGAGAGAGTTACTTTCGAGGTAGCACGCTCCATAGAACACCCTAGTGGTTCCGATGATCTTAGTAGTCCTTGTCATTCTGTCTATTTCATAGAGTCTTTCTTGTCATGTGTCGACCATTGCTTTGACTATATTAGTGGAGCCGATTTAGTTGAGGGTAAGTTAGACGAGGTAGTTGAGAAGGTAGAGGAGGTTGTGAGTGAGAGTGAAGTAGTAGAAGAGACCGAGTGGGTCCCCGAAGTGCTCGAATTGAGTGAGGTAAAAAGTGAGTTTGAGAGTACACCCTTAGAGAAACCCGCCCCACTAGAGCTTAAGGTTCTCCCATCCCACTTAGAGTACGCTTTCTTAGGTGAGGGGTCCGACTTTCCCATCATTATTTCATCTAAGTTAGAGGAGGGAGAGAAGGGTAGGTTGTTAGAAGTGTTGAGAGAGAATAGGGAAGCCATTGCATGGCGACTTTCGGATATCAAGGGCATAAGCCCCGCCTATTGTACCCACCGGATACTCATGGAAGATGATTATAGCCGGTGGTGCAACCTTAACGGCGCCTAAATCCGAACATGCAAGAGGTTGTTAAGAAGGAAGTGCTTAAGTTATTAGATGCCGAGGTGATATACCCTATTTCCGATTCACCATGGGTTAGCCCGACCCAAGTCGTCTCAAAGAAAGGCGGGATGACGGTGATCATGAATGAAAAGAACGAATTAATCTCTTCCCGTACCATTACCGGTTGGCGTGTGTGCATAGACTACCGAAAGTTAAATGACACCACCTGGAAAGACCATTTCCCCTTGCCATTCATTGACCAAATGTTGGAGCGTCTAGCAGGTCAACAATTCTATTGTTTTCTCGATGGATTTTCGGGTTATTTTTGTAACACCCCGTGTTTCGAAAGTCAAAATCAAAGTCAACATTGAAGTCAAAGGAAGAAAAGACCGCTAATTGCAATCTGTCACTCCTTGCTTAATCCTTGTTTTGACTTCTTTAACTTAAACTAGTCTAATTTATCGCTTACATTAGTTGTATTATGTGGAGTATTTATTAACAATCGAAGTTTATTCGCTATTTATCGACATTTATCGCTATTTATCGCATGATTAATCGCTTTATCGCTTATCGTAATCGCGCTCGCAACTCGAAATACGCATATTGGTTACTGTTATACGTGTGTGTGTGCCTTACGTGTCACTTGTGCATGTTTAATTTATGTATGTGTGGTAATCAAACGCAATCAAATCGCAATCGAAACGCAATCGAAATCGAACTATGATAATTAGTGGAGAAGAGATAGTGCTCGATATGAATAGTTGGGATTAAAAGATATTTGAATAGGAAACCCTAATGTGAGCGATGCGCAAACGCAATCGAAATCGAAATATCAAAAATCTTCGCACTGCACACTCGAACCAGATGCCAGCCGGCCGGATTGCCATCTGACCAGGCTGCCATCTGGTCGATGTGCCATCCGACCGAGCTGTCACCCGGGGGAGATGTCAACCGACCGACCCACCTTTTCTCCTTTTGGAATCCTATAAATACCCATGTCACTTTCATTCTTTCTACTTTTGGCAACTCTCTGACCGACCAGCTCGTGCTCCTCACCTTTTCTTCGATTTCTCTCAATTTCGGTAAGATCTCGTCTTAAATCTTGTACTTCCTTAACCTACACGCACTCCTACACCTTTCTACCTTTTGAATCTTAACTTTTAACCGTGAAATCACTAGATTTGAGGTGTTCTAGGATGATGTCATCATGGTGTTCTTAGGAACTTCATGTTTTGGCTTCAATCCACCAAGAACAACTTAGATCTAACCGATTTCCACACCAATGAACAAAGATCTAAACATATTCATGGGGAAAAAGGATTGGAAGATGGTTTCTAACTTTCTTTCAACTCTTTTACACTCAAAGCACTCAAAACCGATAGAATCGGACCTTGTTCTAGTCTTCTACTCATTCTTGGTGTTGTGCTAGTTCAAGATCTGGATTCTACACACGAGATCACCGATTTCGGGTTAACCAAGAACAACCGTCTTGAACCGGTTGACTGGTCGAACTAGGGTGATTCCTGTTTGACCGGACCACTTGGGTCAAGATGGGGTTCTGTTGGTTAACACGTTGTCAAAACGTCTCAATAAAAAACGACAAACAATCAAAACGGCCAAGTGAAAGACGAACAAAACGACCAGAACGGAGAGCTATCCGACTGGACTACTGTCCGAACGGACAACCATCTGAGCGACTGGCCATCCGAACGGCTTACACCTTGGGTCCCACAGTTAACCAACTTTATATGAAGTTTGAGTATTGAACGAATTGCTATCCGATCGGACTACCATCCGACCGGATTACTCTTCGGATCATGAGATACTTGGACTTAAACACTTAAACGATTCTAAACTTGTTCAATGCACTAAGGATGCCACCCGACCGGACTGTTGTCCGATCGAGTGACAACCTGCTGTGAACTTGTTCTCACTGAAGTGACAACCTATCGGATTGCTGTCCGATCGGATGACCGTCCGATCGACCGACCTGAAGGGTAGAGATACTTCAATGTTTCCAAATGCTGCAACAAAAACTTCAAAAGCCAAACCATCATACACAATCACATCCTTCCGAAAGGAAGAAACAATCCACTCGAACAGTCATCCGACCGGACTACCATCCGACCGGATCACTGTCCGAACGGATGGTCACTGCACGACTAGTTGTCCGATCGGATTAGCATCCGACCGAATAGTTATCCGACCAACAAACACTTGCATCGTTTTACGCGTCTCTTATCGTTATGCTATCAACCTGTTCAGGCTAACCTTACTCTCTAAGCACTCCCTTCAATCCATCAATCGCTGTGAGTATACTCGATCCCTTTTTGCTTTCGCACTTTTGGGTGTTACATACGTTACTTATTCTAAATCACAATCGAACACACTATGCAATACTTTTAACGCTAACCGATACCGCATGTTATATGTGACTTAATGAATGCTTGTTTGTTATGTTTACACATGGAATGCTGTCTACCTGCCTTAGCAACGATAGTACTATAGTTTGGACTCAGCACCCGCTCATGCTAGGGTTGTTAAGGACAATTATTTGCATGGATTACAGTGGTGATCATGTATTACGAACTGCCTTGGGCAGTCAACCCGCAGTCATTGGTATCGATAGGTTCATGTCGATAACTAACATGCTTCGTTTTCCTTTGTGTACGTGCTGGTTATGCGTAAACTATTTCGAACTCTATATGCTATTATCAAACTTGTATACTCGCCTTTACGCTGTGTGTATTGACTTTATTTTAACGTATGTGACAGGTGTTTAGGATGCTTATCTGCTAGGAAAGCAAGGCTAGAATAAGGTCCTAGAGGCCAACAAATAGTTGTCTGTACAAATGAAATCTGAGTCATCGGAACAAAACTATTTGCCTAGATTTGGCCTGTAATAATTGTACTATCTTTTATGACATGGTATGGGACATGTTGTTTTAAGTAATTGATAAATATAATTGTTATGGAAACTTCTGGACAATGTGTTTCGCTCAGTGCCATGCCCCGATGTTTCCGCCATCGGTTGGGGTGTAACAATTTTCAGATCCCAATCGCCTCGGAGGATTAGGATAAAACGACGTTCACATGCCCTTACGGCACTTATGCGTGTCGCCGCATGCCTTTCGGGTTATGCAACGCTCTGACTACATTCCAAAGATGCATGGTTGCTATATTCCAAGACATGCTTGAGACTTCCATGGAGGTTTTCATGGATGACTTCTCGGTTTATGGTACCACTTTCGATTAATGTCTTCTCAATCTTGATAGGATGCTTAAGAGATGTATAGAGACAAACCTTATGTTGAATTGGGAGAAATGTCACTTTATGGTGACGGAGGGGATAATCCTAGGTCACAAGGTGTCTAGAGAGGGGATAGAGGTGGATAGGGCTAAGATAGATACCGTAAGTAGATTGCCTCCACCTACTAGTGTCAAGTCCGTTCGTAGCTTTCTAGGTCATGCGGGCTTTTATAGGCGTTTCATTAAAGATTTTTCTAAGATCACGCGCCCCATGACCCGACTTTTAGAGAAAGATTTACATTTCGTCTTTGACGAAGAGTGCATCAAGGCTTTTGATTTTTGAAGGAGAAACTCATTAGTGCCCCTATCTTTGTTTCGCCCGACTGGAGCTTGCCCTTCAAGCTCATGTGCGATGCAAGTGATTACGCCGTAGGTACGGTCTTAGGTCAAAGAGTCGATAAACATTTTCATCCAATCTACTATGCGAGCAAGACTTTAAATGATGCCCAAGAGAACTATACCACCACAGAAAAAGAGCTCTTAGCCGTAGTGTTTGCGTTTGATAAGTTTCGCTCATATCTCGTTCTTTCCAAAACCATCGTGTTCACCGACCACGCCGCTTTGCGTTTTCTTTTCCAAAAAAAGACGCAAATCCACGCCTCATTAGATGGATTCTTTTGCTCTTCGAGTTCGATATCGAAATTAAGGATAAAAAGGGAGCGGAAAACGTGCCTGCCGACCATTTGTCACGTTTAGAGGATCCTAAGGGAGAGGAAGTTCGTGAGGATTCAATAGGAGACACTTTTCCTCACGAAACCATAGACTTTGTTAAGTGCCGAAGTAGAGGGTTTGCCATGGTTTTTGGACTTGGCAAATTATTTAGCGATCGGTGATATTGTGAGGGGTATGTCCTACCAACAAAAGAAAAAGCTTCTTAGGGATGCTAGGAAGTACATTTGGGATGACCCGTACCTACTTAGGATAGGTGGAGATAGAGTGCTTAGGAGGTGTGTTTCAAAAGAGGATGGGGTAGACATCCTTAGACATGTGCACGAGGGTTTAACGGGAGGCCATCACGGGCCAAACGTGACGGCACAAAAGGTTGTTGATAGTGGCTTCCATTGGCCAACGGTAGTTAAGGATGCCGTAGAGTTTGTTAGGACATGTGACCGTTGCCAACGTACCGGCAACATCTTATCCAAGGATGAAATGCCCCAAAATCCCATTCAAGTTCTTGAAATCTTTGACGTTTGGGGTATTGATTTCATGGGACCTTTCCCCTCATCGAGTGGGAATAGGTACATCCTCGTGGCCATTGACTATGTCTCAAAGTGGGTGGAAGCTCAAGCTTTGCCCACTAATGATGCCCAAGTGGTGGTGAGATTCCTTAAGAAATTATTCACACGTTTCGGAGTTCCTAAAGCTATCATAAGTGACCGTGGTACGCATTTTTGCAATTCCGCCAAGGAAAAGGCACTTGCTCGCTACGGTGTCACTCAACGTCTTTCCACCGCATACCACCCGCAAACTAGTGGTTAAGTAGAGAATGCTAACCGAGGGGTGAAGAGAATCCTAGAAAAAACGGTAGTAAAAAGTAGAAAAGATTGGTCGGAAAAGCTCGACGACGCTTTATGGGCATTCCGCACCGCCTATAAAACACCGTTAGGAATCACGCTGTGACACCCCAGGAAAACCAGGAACACCACGCAACCTAACTAGCTTCTTCAGCAACTGTTTGCCAATTTCGGGACGAAATTTCTTTCCACTTGGGGATGATGTGACAACCCATGATTTTGAGGTAAAAGCCGCTTGTTCGCATTTATAATTCAAATCATATACTTATTTTGTTTGATAAATTAATTAATTAAATGTCTATCAATTTTATATTATATACACGAGTATTCGAACCAAAACCATATCGTGTTGAGCCGAATCGACCCGAACCGTTTGAACCAAAACACTTGTCTTGCGTGTCGATCCAACCCACTTGCATAACCCGATGCTCATGAGACCGAAGTCGTAATGTAATTAATATATATATATTATTAATCAAGTTGATGCTTAGATATATTAGTATTGTTATTAGTTGTTTAACAAAAAAAAAAAAGGAATAGAATGCAAAGCATGCCCACACCCATGTCATGCGTGACCCCTTATCCAGTTGCACTAAAATTCAGCCCAAGTTTTGATATTAGTTTCAGCCTATGTGCAGCTCCAAACCCCACAACTCATTCTCAATTTATTTCGTATGTAGTGCATGAGTTGTTATCGTTTGATAACTCTCAGCAAACCCTAACCTACAAACATCGTACCTGCTCTCCTCTCCTCTCCTCTTCCTCACGTCATTTGGCAGCAAGAGACACCCCCCACCAGCCGTGAATCCTTCTTTGGTGCACGCCCTCCCTCGCTCGAATTCTCGCTCTCGCATCTTCATTCGGTTAGTGTGTTATGTGTTTTGATTTTTAAATTCTGCAAATACATGGTTGTGTTGGTATTGGTCGTTGATGAACTTGATGCTATGATGTTAATTAGTAGACTAGAAACCATGAAAAACATATATGAGGATTTGTGTTACGGTTTAATTAGGTATGGACACGTATAGTTTGATTAGGGCTGTCATGCTGGATGATATTGATGATAGTGTATGATAAATCTGGTATAAAACAATCTATGACCTGCGATAAATAATGTAGAGATGTTTATATGATGGTAAATAATGATAGAGAAACCCGGAAACTAGTTTAAGTAAATGTATATGCGAAAAACAGCTATCTGTGCGGTAGTTACAGCCAACATTTAACGGCTGTAACCAGGTCATAATAAAAGGAAAACTGAGTTCTCTGGAGTCCACAAAGGACAGTTTTGAAAAACGCTTCAAATGGCACTGGAATCACATTTTTCTGAGCTCGTTTGCCATTTTTAAAGGATCGTTTTTCACAGCAGCAAAAGCTGCGTTTTTCTGCAGAAAATTTGTGTTATGTTTCTTGTCATAACTTGAAATATGTGTAGAACGAGTTGACGCTTACCCGCGCGTTGCGGCGGGATGCTGATTATCAATGTGTTTAGTAATACTATATGAGATTCAAACATTCTTAAGTTCATGCCAAACATTATTCTCGTTCTTCTTTATCACCGTCTACAACACCGCACGAAAGTATTTTACTTTAAAAAAATAAAAAGTGTTGTGAAGAATGGTCTAAATTTGTCGGCATAAATTTTGAACTGCAATTTTTGACCGGCGTCAATAGTGTAACATTTTGTCAATAGAATAAATACACATAACACATGTTATACACGTCATGGTTTTGTAGGCTGAAAGACCAAACCGCTTATTTGTAGCCATTTTTTTTAAATCCAAAAATAAATAGGGTGTTTTGATGAGACACGCGTGTTTAATCTCCCTCTTAATATATATTTTTTTCTTAGAAAAGTCATATTGTTTGATATCATATTGAAATGAACCTTTGTGATTATTCGTTGGTAACCGTCCATGAACTAACTGACATAACCATTCATTAAATCGCATGACTATGATTTTTTTGAACCATATAACATGATTTATAATTAAAAAAACACTAATAATTGCTAAACTTAGTGACTAAAACTGATTTTATCTAAGTCAAAAGACTATAATTACATTTATAAGATTATATCTAATGCTAATGGCACGAACTTTATATATTGTTTGAGTTGAGAAATTAGTAATTTTGTTTTGATTTTCAACTTACAGGTGTCTCCCAATTCTCTATAAAATGATTAATATTTTTTAACATATTTAATTATTATTATTCTTAATAAAACCAAACACAATTACAACCACATCCGTATGTACTAAATATTTTAAACATTGTATGTATTACTTTTAGAGAATATTTTTGTAACAAGGACCCAAATAATTCCTACCTTTTTTCCTTTTACTGTTAAAATAACTACTAATGATATATTTAATCATTATTTTTTAAAGATCCATCAAGTGGTCTTATTCGAAACCATCAAATGATGAATCGATGGTAAGTGCGGGTATTTGGTGATGTTTGAGTATAGCGGTTATTGATGAATCGATACGATGGTTCACCGTAAGCGACGGCGTTAAAAGCAAGCGGTGAACCCATAAATGTGAAACGGCATTATTTACCGCAAGTGTGAAACTGTGATTTGAGATATTAAAGGATTTGGTGATGAGAATAAGATTTGGAGGAATTAAAAGGATTTTGATGATTTCGTATTGGAAGCGGTTGTTGATTAAGAAGCACTCCAATGATGCGGCAACAAAATGTTGTTTTTTATATATCGTTTGGAAACGACATATTGTTTTAAGAAGGAATGCAATAGTTAGGAAATAGGGCCCATACGATGGTTTGCCAGAAGCACTAAATCCGAAATGTGAAACCGACGTGATTATTAAATAAAGGGGTATAGTATAATTCACGCCGTTTAAATAATTCATCGTATGGAGTAAATCTATTTAAGAAAAGTGTCGCTTAAATTGATTAAACTAAAAACCCACTGCTCCGATTCATTTTAGAGAGATAGTCGTAATTTGGTAATGATATTTTCTGTCCATTAATTGAGCTTTTCGAACCGACATGTCGATTAAATAAAGGGACATAATCCAAGTTGGTATTTATTATGTGTATAATATTTAGATACTGTGTTATATGTATGAAGTTGAGTTGGTGGAAATAACTGTCAATTGAAACGGTGGAACAGTTTGGATTAATTTCAATTGAAATGGTTGAATAAACGCTGGTAACGCTTTCCTGTTGTGAATTATCTTACAGTTGTCTCGGTTACTTTTAAAGTGGTGTCTTAAGTTGGTTGGTTTTTCTAAGTATACTAATTTACTTTCATATATAATAAACAAAAGGTGAAATGAAAGGGTATAAAATAAAATAAACTAAAGGGTGTGACTTTTAAACAAATAAGACATAACTTAAGTTGCTAATTATATAAGAGTATAAGGGTTATGACTTTTTGAAAGGATGTGATTCAAACCATTATGTCTTAAACAATTGAGACATAATTCAAATTGCTAATTATATAAAGGTATAATATATATGTGGGTTTGGTTATGTGCTTGTTAAACACAACCTTTCATAAGATATAAAACCATATGAACATATCATGAAAAGTCACGTTTCGTTTAAAAGTAAATTGTATATAAAGCCTTTAACCCACGCGACTTTTAGATGAAAGGGTAGAAATGAACATTTTTTGAAAAGTCATGTTTTATGTGTAATTTTCTAACTGATGCGACTTTTAAACGAAATGGTATATTGGTAATCTTATGTATATATAATATAATCTTTTAACCAACGTCACCTTTAAACGAAAAAGTATAACCCCTTTATTCAAATAGTTGTATCCCTTCGATGTACCCCAAGTTGCTTTTTCTACTTATATATAATATAATAATTAAGCAAGGGGTATGTATGTGTGGTTTTTTAAAAGTTACAACTTTTCATTCTAGAGAGGCAACCCAAGTTACTTTTTGTAGGGTTATTGGTTATATAATTAGGTCATGAAATTTGTACTGTAGATGGCCACTGATGTCGTGGTAATTCTCCAACTGGAATTTCGTCAATCGGACTTACGATTAATTTTAAATGAATTTTTCCATGGACTGCAGTCAGAAAGTGACGAATCTGATTACAACCCGGTAAATGAATTTTATAAAATAATTGGTGATAAATTGGATCCCGAGATTCTGACACAATAATATTTGGATCGACTGAAACGTTCTTTAATTTTTTGGGAACTATCCAGTGCCCAAACGGTCCCGATTAACGCACCGCAAATTGTCCGAAAATGCACCATAAAGCTGAAATTTTGTGACAAGATTTATTTTGTAATTTGTGACAAAAATGTGGCCACTATTTCGAATAGCAACACTTTGCATGCATGTGTACATATATAGATATTATAATATTTTACGTGCTACGTGTTAGATACGTGTAGGAGTTTTGTGCATTACTTGAACATGAACCTGACTTGTATGGTAACCATGTTAGGACGTGGTTGACCACATTAGCTCAAGTGACCATTTATCTGCCGAGCTAATCCAAGGTGAGTTCACACTTTCTACAAGGCATGGGATTCCCGGTGGTTGGGAATGGGTAAAGGATTTAATCGGAAACTGCGTGATCTCCTGGTTTGGAACACGTACTACATCCTCTTTATTGAAGGGTGACAACACGGGACCTGCGTGATCTCCTGGTTTGGGGACACGTACCACATCCTCTTTATTGAAGGATGACAACACTGATACTAGACCAAAGACTCTATCATGAAGTCCCTCATTTTTATATCGACTTAATCGCCGGGCCAATGGCGAGCGGGCCATTAGTTAGATAGCGCTATTTAGGTTTGACAAGCCTCTCACCGTGTCTGACGGGTGGTCCATGGGACAACCCTTAAGTGTGTTAAAAGACGAGTGAATCCCTCATTTGATCATGTAATTGTCTTGAATTAGATAACTACGGTTGCTTGTGTTTCAGGTACATTTAGAGCTTAAAAGTATGGAAATAAAGCTTCGAATAGACACGACTGGATTGTAGATTGAAAGACGGAGAATAAATGAAAAAAAATAAAATTTTGGAATTGAAGAATTAAGAAGATAACATGATAGAGGATGAAATTACGAGAACGTAGGCGAAAACGGTGAAGAAAACGGAGTTGAAACGAGAAAGTTATGAAGAAAACAAAAATTGATTGCTGAAGCCTACCGTAACTTACGGTGGTACCGTAATTTACGGTAGACTCTGACAAAAATTGATGCCGTAACTCAGTTTAACTCCACCGTAAACCATTTTAAGCCACCGTAACTTACGGTGGTACCGTAATTTACGGTGGAGGCCAGCGTGAAACTTGTAACTCCCTCATTTAAGGTTGTTTATGGTGCCTTTTCATCATCTAATCATTCCCATTCGTTTTGTAACTCCTAAGGGGCGAATTTGGGGTGTTCTGAGGTGTTCTTGAGTGGTCTAAACATGGAGACTTTGTTTTTGATTCCATTGGACAAAGGTTTGATTGTTATGACGATTCACGACACTATGAGCGGCTAGGTTTGCTTGGTGATCATCTTGAGTGTAAGGTTTTATTTGTGACAATTATGTTTGTTCTTTAATTTCTGGAATATTAAACTGTGCATGTGTTGTTAGTTTATTATGGTGTTTGATTGGGTGTTTGTAAATTGTTGATGTATGTTTGATCATAGTTCTAAACCATACGTTCTTGGTGCCGTTGGCAATCGAGATATCATGGGAGGGATTAGGGTTGGATATATGTTGATTGGTCATCGGGTAACAACCTCGCGTTCTAGGAATCCGAGTACTTAGTTCCCTTTCATCACAAACAATTGATCTTGTATGAGCTATGTCTATGTAGTTCTTTCCAGTTGAACATAAACCTTGACTGTCACTTAAAACCTGAAACTCGGGATGATCGCTACCTTCTTATCCTGTTACAAAACATAACTTTGATTTGTAATCTAATTTAGTTCAATTTAGACAATTAAAACCAAACAACCAAATCAGTGAATTTACTTTTCTTGCAATTTAGTTTACTTTAGTTAATTTAGACATACATCGAGATAGCACATATTCCACAAACTCCCTGTGTTCGATACCCTTTTACCACTATCTATAGTTGTTTTTGGGATTAAATTTGCGTGTACCACGACAAGCATGTCAAATTTTGGCGCCGTTGCCGGGGAGTAGTGCGCAACGTGTGTTATCCTGTGTATTAGTTTGAAAAATAAATTAAAAAAAAACCAAAAAGATTTCTTTTATGTTCATGATTTACACTTGGTAGTTGAGTTGTGTTGTGCAGGATGACATGGCATTACACAAATTTCAGCTTATTTACGTGTAGATTGTGCGGGGGTCCACGACATCCATGTATTGGTTGCCACGAGGCTCACTACAGGAGGGCACATGGAAAACCGGTGTCTTATGTTTCACAGCTTCCACCTCCATTATACGTTGACGATTATGAATCAGAAATGGAGGATGACTATTATTCATATGGATACGAGCGGGACGAGGAAGTTTATTATGAGGCAAGGATGGATGGTCTATGTTTTTGTTGCGGTCGCGATCACACTTATGATTATGATGTGTGTTCGGTGTATTCGGAAAACCCGAAGTATTGGAATAAAAAGATGATGAAAGCGCGCATCTATAGACCGTATCAGGGATATCGACAATATCATCCCGAAGAATATTCTGAGCCCGAGGGTGTTTATGTTTATGAGACCGATGAGGAGAAAGAGCTTGCTGCATTGGAAGTAACTTTGTCCAAACTCGAGCAATATTTAGCAACACCCAACCTGTCCGATGTAGACCGAATCAGCTGCTTGGTTTCTAAGTGTCATA
This sequence comes from Helianthus annuus, assembly GCF_002127325.2. Taxonomy (NCBI): domain Eukaryota; kingdom Viridiplantae; phylum Streptophyta; class Magnoliopsida; order Asterales; family Asteraceae; genus Helianthus; species Helianthus annuus. The sequence continues at coordinate 18,954,611 of NC_035448.2, read as the reverse complement.
CTTTAAAATTGAAGATAGAGATAGAAGAACGCCTCTCACCATTACCTGACGATATTAGAGATTATTCTCACATGAAGGAGGAGGTTGTGGAGGATAATACCACACCAATGAGTCCTTTATCTGATGAAGAGTCACTTGTAGATCAGATGATGTGTGCAGATTATGAGGTAGAGCAGGCTGATGGGATGGATATGTGTACCGAACCTCTTCCCATATCAATGATTCAAATTAACAAGTGTGGGGAAGAGGGTTCGAGGAATAAGATGAGAAGGGTGAAACTACCAGACATTAAGGTATATGTCATGAAGTGGACTAGCAAAGCCCGTAGGAGCAGCTTTAACATGCCAAATATACTGACAAATCTATGGAGATGGCATGTAAATTTCCGGGCATTTGTTGGAAATGCTACGGGTAAGTGTGCATTAAGACCACCATAACGCATATCAGATATGGTCTGGCTAAAGACCTTTAAACTTAGCGCTCTCGGGAGGCATCCCGAGGTTGTAGAGTATTGTATTTGTGTTTTGTTTAGTTTTGTTTTGCTTTGTTTGGTTTTGTTGTGGTGTTGTGTTTGTGTTTTGGCAGGTTATTAGGGTGTCCGGGGCGTACTCGGTAAGGGGTTTCGGTGACCCCTTTCCCCGATCGGGAACACCGCCGCCATCCCCGCGGGGTCCCGAATCGGGGTGGGTTTTGGGTGTGGGTTCACCGCTGAAGATGGCACAACTTTCGAGGGAGACCATCTTTCGAAACCATCTTTCGAAGATGGCACAACTGTGGAAACCATCTTTCGGAGATGGCACAACTTTCGAAACCAACTCCCCTAATAGGGGAGTGCCGCCATCAAAAAGGGGTATTAGGGGAGTGTTAGAGGGGAGTTGACGTGGCTTATTCTGGTTGGTTACGTGTAAGAGGGGGGACTCACCTATTAGGTGAGCACCCCTTACACCCTTACGTTTCAATCCTCGTGGATGCAATGATTCAAGTGTGGGGATGTTTGGCAACATCCCCATTGAGATATCGGCGAATCCAAGAGATGTTTATGAACCGGTCCGATTACCGCAGCTGCATCACTACCAACACTGCTGATTTACTAATCAGGTTGTGTCTTGTTCTCATTTTGTGCACCTTTGTATATATTCATGTTTAAGTTTACGGTTGAGCGGATGGGTGGTGTTTAATGTGTTTGATGTGTTTATGGATTGTGAAAGTTGGTGGTGTTTTTAGTTATATATATAAAAAAACCAAAAAGAAATTTGTGGTTTGAGTTGAACAGCTTTTGGGTGATGTTAAAGAGTTAAGCGATCAAATCTTCCCAAAACCGTACATTGGGGTCAATGTATCCCAAGTGTGGGGACGGGGAGAAATTTTGAGATTTTTGAAAATTTTTAAATCAAGCTAAACAATGTGAGAATTTGAACACCATGGATTAACCCCAAATGATGCACCGGCAACCCTTAATACCTTTTGTTCTTGGTGAGAGTTGAAGCCACACATGTAAATAAATAATACTTGTCTTGATGAGAGTGGCAACGGGTGGGGGTGCATAAGAACTTGTGCCTTAATACGGTTTGAGTCCTTAGTCGAATGTGAATGTAAAAAGGATAAGGGCAACTAGGTAGCCTCGTCTTGGTGAGTGCGAGTGTGGGATTTGGGGGGTTGGACCTCATTAATTATATATATGAGCATGGTTGCGAGAGGGGCGGGGGTTTGGACATTTAGTTGCCCATTTTGTGCCTAAAAGCCGATCATTTGTTACCCCTTAGCTAGTTTCCCAAAAATTTACCTGACTTAACCCGGTCTTATAGTGTTAGTAGTTGTTTTAGTAGTGTGTAGATATGTTATAGTGTTATGTTGAATATTTGATTGAAAAAAAAAGAAAAAAAAGAGAAAAAAAAGCAATGAAAAAAAAAGAAAAAAAGGTGAAAAAGCAATGAAAAAGAAAAAAAAAAGTGATGTTGAGTTGTCTTGTATATAGAAGTTATGTCATGTTTATTGTTTGTTTCATTGTGTAATAAAAGACCGGGTTAAGTCCTTCGCTACTACATATATATTCCATTTCCTACCCGTACACCTAGCCACATTACAACCTTAAAGCCCTTTGATTTGCATTCATGTTTGGCACTTGTTAGGAGAAGGACCGATTTAGGTACAAGCCTATAGTTGTGAACCACCCGTTTGCCTTTTGTGTGTCTAGCTCATAGTTGCTAGTGCTTACTTGTTGCCGAGATGAGAGACATAGCGAGGGGTGCAATGGTTGGGTGTTAAAAAGGGGTTAGTAAAAGGATTGTTTGTTTTTGCTTGGTTTACATTGATCGCTTGTTTTGAAAATGATTTGTAATGGGTTGCTTGGGGCAAGCAACGGTTAAGTGTGGGGATGTGACGGGTGGTCCATGGGACAACCCTTAAGTGTGTTAAAAGACGAGTGAATCCCTCATTTGATCATGTAATTGTCTTGAATTAGATAACTACGGTTGCTTGTGTTTCAGGTACATTTAGAGCTTAAAAGTATGGAAATAAAGCTTCGAATAGACACGACTGGATTGTAGATTGAAAGACGGAGAATAAATGAAAAAAAATAAAATTTTGGAATTGAAGAATTAAGAAGATAACATGATAGAGGATGAAATTACGAGAACGTAGGCGAAAACGGTGAAGAAAACGGAGTTGAAACGAGAAAGTTATGAAGAAAACAAAAATTGATTGCTGAAGCCTACCGTAACTTACGGTGGTACCGTAATTTACGGTAGACTCTGACAAAAATTGATGCCGTAACTCAGTTTAACTCCACCGTAAACCATTTTAAGCCACCGTAACTTACGGTGGTACCGTAATTTACGGTGGAGGTGTGACAACCGTCAATTTTGCATGCATCCGTACAATTAATTAATTTTAATTATGAGCTTAATGACTGTGCTTGATTACAACTGACACTTTAAACTGCTTACTGATTTAGATTACAAACATACATGTGCATTCTTACATACAGTCACTTCAATTATTTCATACAGACTCTTAGTGACAACCTGATGCACAAAGCACAGTTAGTACAGTGAGCGAATAACTCAGACACATGCTGACAATGCCAGCACATAGACAGACACTATTTTTAGGCCAGTATGCGCCAGGGATAAAACACTACACCAGTATGGAGTGTAGGGAAGTGAGGACCATAAGACTATGTCACTATGTGATAGTTTGAGTGCCGGAAAGTGCCTAAAACGCAATTTAATTACAGAATTCCGCATTTTCAGTAACAATTCAGCTTTTAACACACTCATATTATACAGAGTATTGACTAAATGGTCCTGGACACTTTCCTAAGTGTTGGAATTAATTTCGTTACAAAAAGATGCACAAAAGACGCTTTACGGGACAATTAAACGCTTTAACGGAACGATGCGAAACCGAACAACCAGACATTACCCGGGACATGAAAATATTGTTAGAAATATTATTTTATTATTTTAAATTAATCATGGTCACAAAAATCCCCATGCACCATGCAAACATGACATACACCCACTATACTTGTAAATACCCTTAACCTTTTAGTAATTACCTACTAATTAACAAAAATTTTACACTTTACCCCCCCCCCCCCCATAACCGAAAATCTGCCATAATCATTAACATATATTTTGGTTAATCTTTTGTAAAGAAGATCTTGTATTCATTGGCCAATTTTTCATGTCATAATTCCCCTACAACCTAGATACACATTTCTAAGAAATCACCATCACTCCTCAAGATTTACTACTCCTCTCTCTCCTCCCTCTAAAAATCGGCCCACATACACCCCCCCCTCTCATCACAACTGATTTCCATCTTCATTTCCCTCACCATCTTCATCTCCTTCACTAGTAAACCCCATTCCAAGCTCCAAGATCCTCCATAGAAGTGAGAAGTTGAAGTGCTCTCAAGAAGCCTTGTTCAAGCCGTTTCTCACTATCATTCTTCATCATCCCATCTCAAGATTACAACCCTAGCCTTGTGCTAGTAGTAAGTCCATTCATACTCTTGTCTCACTTCGATTCTTGTTCGATTATTGAATGTTCTTCACACACAAAAGCTTAAACAGCTTGCTGAGTTGGATTTTCAGCCAACTTCAACAGGCTGTAACGGGATCATTTTAAAACGAAAAACGGAATTTCTAAAGCCTAAAATGAGTATTTTGGAATAACTAAACAAATGGCGCTGGAATCATAATTTTTCGAGACAGTTTACTATTTTTAAAAGGTTATTTTTGGACAGCAGCTCAAGCTGCATTTTTACTGCAGAAAAAGTGGGTTATTTTCGGAGTCACAACTTAAAACCTGAGTAAAATCAACTCATGAAATTTTTACAGTAGATAGACACCATTGTCAGGACGACCCTCCAACTGGAATTTCGTCAAACGGACTTACGGTTGATTTTTAGTGAATATTTCCGTAAACTGCGATCAGAAGGTAACAAATCTGATTGCAGTCGAGAAAATGATTTTCTATAAAATATGGGTAACGAATTGGACTTTGATATTTTTACACAATAAACTTTGGAACATGTGTGACATTCTGTGAAAATTTGGTAATTTTTAGAAAAGGTTAACTATTTTATAAAAATCCTCGAAAACAGTCTGGTTTTGAGTAATAAAGCTGAAATAAAGTAAGTAACGTTTTGTTTGTCGATATGTCGGTTTGATGATTGAAAATGAACTATTGGATATATATAAAAGAAAATGATATGCTCTTTAAGCATGGACACCTCTATTTACAGAGGAGACTCTGCCGAAATTTTCCGAGAATCCGAACACTTAGTAAAACATTCGAGAAAATAAATACGAAATAGTTGTCTAACTATTTTTCTAATAAAGTTAAAATAATTATTATTATTTTAACAACATAATGCCAATGTAACGTAATTCAAAACACTAAACTCTAAGCCAAGGCACGGCCCGTTCGTCTAATAGACGTTAGACCATTGTAGGTAGTCGTGTTTGCTGAGGAGATTTGGGTTACGAGTACCGAAGACGCAATACTGTGAGTTCATGTCCCCCTTTTCTCTTAATCATTTTCAGTTTTATACTTCGGGGGTGAAATACATGTTACAATTATTACAGACATTTACAGACTTTTACAGACATTTACAGACATTTACAGACACTTACAGACATTTACAGACATTTACAGACATTTCTATACATGGTATGATTAGCTAAGGAATTTACTGTTAGATCACGTGAATGGATAGGCTATTATCGTAAGACCATTAATCCTTGTATAAGGACCGAGAGGCATGAGTGATAGATCTATTGGGTGTTGCGAGCCCCACACATGGGCCAGCGTGTGGCTGCATGTGGTGACTATGTCGTTCCGCCGGAAGGACCGGTATGAAGTACGCGTTACAGGTTTGAGTGCTTCCTAGGCCATATCACTTATTAATGTATTAGCTACACATTAATTGATCTGTTTTTCCTTATTGCTACATACCAAGGACATACATTTTTACAGACATATTTCACAATTTATACAGACACACGTTAACGATTTGTACAAACTCACATACACATGAACTCGCTCAACTTTTGTTGACTTTTCAAACTACATGTATTTCAGGAAATTATGTATGGATCTGGCGGGCGTTGGAATTTCAAGTCATGTTAAGTATAAAGATGTCATCCATGGTTTTTGGGTTTTGGCCAGTGTGTCTTAATCCTGGACGAGACACGTCTTCCAAACTTTGATTTCAACTACTATCTTTTGATGAGTCCTTAGCGAACTTTTACACAATTCATACGGTTTGTAAAATTTAAATTTTGAAGTCTACGTTTTAGACAATGTTGTTATGTTTTAAACTCATTTTATGGATGACAAATCTTTGGTATTATCATATAGATTGTTTGATATGGTTGAATGCAATGATAACAAGTAAGTCACCCCATAATCACGCTTCCGCAAATGTCAGGGTGTGACAGCTTGGTATCAGAGCTTCGATCGTAGCGAACTAGGATTCATTCTCGAGTCTAGACTACGATCAATAGGGCTCTCACGAAAACGCTTTTACAAACATGTTTTCATTGCATACACAAAATGCCCAGATCCAGGGAACAAACATTTTTACAAACAAAAGGCACAAATACACATTCCAAAATATATGTTTATAATTCAGTCTTAGAGACTGAGGGATTCAATCTTAGAGATTGAGGGAGGTTTAGCCTTAGAGGCTGGGGAGGTTCAGTCTTAGAGACTGAGGGGTTCAATCTTAGAGATTGAGGAGGTTCAGTCTTAGAGGCTGGGGAAAAATTTAGTCTTAGAGACTGGGAGGTTGGTCTTAGAGACCAGGGATTTAGTCCTAGAGACTGGGGAAGTTGGTCTTAGAGACCAGGGAGTTGGTCTTAGAGACCAGGGAGTTGGTCTTAGAGACCAGGGAGTTAGTCTAAGAGACTAGGGAGTTCGGTCTAAGAGACTGGGTGAGATAGTCTAGGGAAGACTAGGATGATTACTTGCTTACATTGTTATCGCATGCATGCTTAGTTGCTGATTTTTGATAAATGTGCATATGTGGAACCTGTTTGCATACGCTAACTGATAGTGATTACTATGGAAATACATACTATGACTACCATGCACCGAAAAGCGGGTTGTCAAACATTGATGACCCTATGGCCGCCGCCACAAATAATGAGACTGCACTTGCGCCGGAGATATTTACGTCAGACACTGAGAGTGACCCTGACATGTTGACCAAGAACGAGGACGACTGCCAACCATCCGCGCTGTCACACCCCAACCAATGGCGGAAACATCGGGATGAGACGAAGTGTGAAGATTGCTCGAGACATCATAACGCTATTTGTGACAATAATTTAATAATCCAAATTTCATTTCCAAAATAAATTGTCAAAACATTACAAGAAAAGCAAATAACAACATTGTTCAACATAACATAAACAAAATTGATACAACACTTTAAACCTAAACGTCTAAGTGAGTATCTAGGCATCTTTGCTATCCGTTTTCATTTCATCATCATCAACCTGTAACATGTTTAAAAATACAATTCAATGCAAAAGCAAAGGCGAGTATACAAGTTTGGTACGTACATAGCATAAGATAAAAAGTGTGAACAATTCCTCATGGCAAGCATATGATTCAAGATAACATTAAATATGGCATGTGTCTAACATATCAAACCAAGAAAACGCAATATGCTCAAGACATAACCTCAAGTTTACGGGCGGGTCGTTAATCCTATAGCGCTACATATGTCAAGGTTTGGCTCGTACGAAGTTAATGATAAGTTCAACACATAAGAATAACCCAAGTTTAAAGTATCAAGCCATCACGTATACAAGCATGTTATAGGAACGTTCATGTGTTTAACAAAGTGTTCATGTGTAAGTTTTCAATAGGTAAACATGTTACACCCCAAAAGTGGTAAAAGTAAAAAGGGGAAATACGAGTATACTCACAAAGTTTGCATACGTTTTCCCGATTATCCAATTGTTGACGAGTAGAGATTTAGAGTCCGAATGTATAAGGGTTAAAGTTCAAGTATGTTTAGAGTCGAGATTCGGTGTTTAAAACAACATAAAAATAAGATATGAGAATAACATGGGAAATAATCATTTAGTACATATGATGCTTGTTCTTGACACTAGGAAACTCGAAGGAGTTTAGATGTTTTCATGGAACAAGGTTCCATTAGAATCGTGACAAGTTATCATAGTCTAGGATGATGTAATCTAGTACCCCGACATATGAACACTAGTTCATCATCAAAGATTCGATTATTCGAATAATATATTTAGGTTATATAATATATGTCCAATAGTTCAAGCATGAGGTAGAAGATTAAAATCTTCATTTTGGTACCTCTAAATGTCATAGAAGTCATGTAGGAGGTAGGAAGATCAAGTCTTCCATTTAGGCACCTCTATGTGTTCACCACTACACTTGATGTAAAAAAAACAACCAAGGAGGGTCATGAACATACAATAAAGAATAAGAAATATACACACTAACTAAGAGAAATCATCAAATCATGTGAGGATTGTATGTTTGGACAACCCAAGTTGTTCCATAATCACTCATGTATCAAAGACAAAGTTTGACATGACTTGTGGGTTAAAAACCCTAAACAAAACACCAAGTTTATGAGGTTTAATCCTCTGATTTTAAATGTCTCAACCTTGTTTTTAAGCTTAACCAACCATGGGATAAGTTGTAAGCATTAGGACATAGGTATGAGATGTGTTGGACACAAGTTGCATAGGTTTAAACAAGTTTTTGATGAACATAAAAACAAACAGAAAGTTTATGGACTATTTTGGGGCATTTCCAGGTCTGATTTCTCCAAGGAGAAGTCTAGGAATCGAACCCCATGATTATACAAGCAAGTAGGAAAAAGAATCGAGTGAATCGGATAAGAATTGAGTGAGTTATGCTCATTTTCGTGAAGGGGTGTCAATCTACTCGAACCCTTGCTTTCAGCTACGGTTTGGTGGATGTTTTGTGAGTTTTTAGGGTTGCAAAAGTGGCAGGGAGGCTGGTTATAAGTGGTATTTATAGGGGGAAGGATTAGGGTTTCAATGGGTTGGGCTTTAGAAGTGTTTAGAAGGGGTTACACCTTGAAACTAGCCCACAAAACCCAACTATATGGGCTGAATTTTGCTGAATTGGGGCTGCCATATTTCTTTATTTTTTTATTTTTTTAAAACATTATAATGAGTAATTTTGTTAGTTAAGTTGTGTAATAATGTGCAACAATGTTTCCCCTAACTTGTAACAAGGTGAAATATGAAATAAAACATGATTTAACTAGGTAAAAAGTGTAATGTACAAGTTTTATTTACGAAGCAAGTTCCGTATTTTACAACGATTACAATGAAAGAATGGTTATAAGAACACAAGATTTCCAAATTTAGAATTTCACGTAAGGTTTCTAAATGTAGGAAGTTTGAAAACGCAGGGCGTTACAGTCTCCCCTCCTTTAGGAAATTTCGTCCCGAAATTTATTTAAGAGGAAGGCTTGAAAGAGTTTTTGGCATAAAGGTGATCATTAAGAATTGAAACTTGGGAAGTTTGAAAGTTTTGAAAAGTACCAAATTTTGGAGAACATCAAGGTAGATTTGCAAGGGGAAGTTTTTAAGGATAGTATAAAAAATCATACTTTCGTAAAACCTGTTTATTGAGAGGAACGAAAAGGTTTGTTACTTTAAATAAAGCAATAGAGAGATACTAAGTATAGTTACACAAGAATCAAGAATAGGGAGGCTATTTTATAGGTAATGAGGTAAGTTAGGACTCAAATGTTTAAACAAGCTGGATTGCGAACGAGTTTTGTATAAAATAATACGAGTATAGAATGAACGAATGGCTCTTAAAGAGTACAAGTATGTGAATAGCATAAGTGTTGGATAGATGAACGTAGTGTGTTAAGGATGAAGTCTCGTCATGAATAATCGGATATAATGCGTTTGTGAGTTGCGTGAAGTTGTATTAGGTCCAAAAGGTCTGCAACACACTGAATTTCTCATGGCACGTTTTACGAAAGTTTGGTAACATGGTGAAAACCCTTATATATAGGAAGTACCAGCGGCGTATCCACCATGTTTTGACCACGTTACGTCCGTTTTGTCTTCGGTGTCATGTTACGTTTCGTGTATTACCATACGCAGTAGCACACTCTATGGTTCTCATACGCCTATCACTATAATCCCGTGTGCACCCGTGATTATTTTGATCGTCGCATGGTCCGCATAGCTTGTACTAGTTGTGTATGAATCAGGGTATACATAAAAAGTTTAGAATGTGTACGTACAAGAATATAGTATATAAGCAAGTCCATGTTTAAGTATGTGTGGGACCCACGCAAGCGAATCCCTCAGGTTACGCTCGCGTATAGGTACGAATGTATGAACCATGAGTAAGGATGAAAGTATGAGCATAAGTTTAAGTATGAATACGCATGTATGTATGAGCATAAACATAAAACGTGTAAGTAGTATGTGTATAAGCAGAAGCGTAAAACGTATAAGTAGTATGCGTATAAGTACAAGCATAAAACGTATGAACATAGGTGTAGTTATAAAAAAATAAATATTCCGTATATAGTGTACGTTGAGGCATTGCGGATTAGAAAGGCTAAGTATGTAGATACGAACGATATAAATGGTGTTATCGCGAGATATCGACTAAAACGTGTATGACGATGTGCATGTACAGTTGTTCCAACAAAACGTTGAGTTTATCGAATCAAAATTAGATTGAGCCTGGTTTGAAAGGTAGAATATAGTTTGTATATGTAAAGGAACATAAAGTACTCGTTGGTTATGCAAAACGTATTTTGTAACAAATAGAAATGCTAATTTTGTTTAAAAGGGTTTACGTAATCCGAAAAAAAATGGTCGGTCCCTATGAAGTCTTCTTGCGCACGTGTTTTGTAAATTGGTGTAGGAAAAAGGTTTTCGTTAAAAAGTAAGTTCGTTTCATCAAAGAAGAAATTATGAATTTAGGAGGTTCTTGTGAAAACTAGGATCCTTAGAAGAGAAATTTAGCAAAAGGACTTAGTGATTAAAAAAATTAACAAATGATTTGTTGATGTTGAAAAGGGTATTTGGTAAAACAATCATATAACTTCTATAAGATCTTATAAGTATTTGAGAAAGGTTGGTTGGATTTTGATTAAAAGTAGAAGGTGAGCATGTTTTAGTGATTAAGTCGAATATGAAGTTCATGGGCAAGAGTTTCATTGAGCCGATTAAATTGATAGGTAGCATTTCGTAAGGTTTTGAAGTTCGAGCAATAAAACGTTTTAAGACATGATTATGAATTTCGCGTATATGAGTTGAGTGAAAATAGATTGTAGAATAAGAAGTACGTTTGATAAAACAATGCATTTTGAAATCGGTATGAGTGGGTATTTTGAATAATCATAAACAATTTGGGTATAAAATATGATCGAGTTTGCATAATAAGATATTTTTGAAGAGATGTTTTGGTAACGATCACCTAGGTAAGGGAATCACCCCTAACTCGTTGGTGAGGTCGTTTTAAGGGAAGAGGGGTGGAGTCAATCGTCAAGGTAAGGAAGTCACTCCAATCTCGATGATACCTCTCCACTAGTTGTTACAAGGAATATGAATTTAAATTATATGAAAATCATGCATATATAAATGTATCGAAAAGGTTCGATATGTTGTGCGTGTGAAAAGAGAAATCAAAGGTAAACTCGAGGTTGAAAGATTGCATCGTATAAAATGAACAATAGAAACACATGTTTGACCAAAGTTTGGAGTGTTCCAAATGGAACTTTGACTAACCAAAGTGGTCGAAAAGTCTTTTGAATTTGAGAAGCATGCTTTGGCCTAATAGGTAAAATACTCTCGCCGACAAGTCGGTTAACGGTATTTACCCTTCCGGTTACTACATGTCCCAAATCAATCGAAGTTTCGAGACTTGGCGGGATTTATAAAAAAAAAATACCAAGGAGTGGAACTAGTCGACAAGGTGCGGGTTTCACCCCTAACTTGACGATTTCGTATCCTAAGTGTGGTTGGTACTCGTCGGGTCAAAATTTAATTTCGACATGTTGACGAGGGTCCACTAGAATTTGAAATTTGAGTTTTACCATTAAGATGTGGATTTCACTCCTAGCTTAATGGCGATATCTCGTGTAAAAAAAGAATATGTAGATTGAGAGTCGTTCACCAAATTGTGGGTTTCACGCCTATTTTGGTGAATTCGTCTCGAGTGTTTACGGATTTAGAATAGTCGAGTAAAATGCATGAGGGAAAGAGTATGTTAAAGGAATAAACAACAAATATAAACTCACAATGAAGCATATTAAGAATAGCACATAATGAGTGGGACAATAAAACATGTATTAACACATAATAAAGCAAGTATAGCATGTCAAGTGTTAACACATAAGCGACATATATGCTTAAAAGATCAAAAGAGAATAAATAAGAGCAAATAAGGTAGCATGCAAGTAGTTTCAAGTAAAACATAAGAATAAGGCTCTAAAACTATAGACTAGGCTAAAGCATTCCTACTTTTCCTAATTCCCTATAGTTATGGCTCTGATACCAATCTGTCACACCCCAACCAATGGCGGAAACATCGGGATGAGACGAAGTGTGAAGATTGCTCGAGACATCATAACGCTATTTGTGACAATAATTTAATAATCCAAATTTCATTTCCAAAATAAATTGTCAAAACATTACAAGAAAAGCAAATAACAACATTGTTCAACATAACATAAACAAAATTGATACAACACTTTAAACCTAAACGTCTAAGTGAGTATCTAGGCATCTTTGCTATCCGTTTTCATTTCATCATCATCAACCTGTAACATGTTTAAAAATACAATTCAATGCAAAAGCAAAGGCGAGTATACAAGTTTGGTACGTACATAGCATAAGATAAAAAGTGTGAACAATTCCTCATGGCAAGCATATGATTCAAGATAACATTAAATATGGCATGTGTCTAACATATCAAACCAAGAAAACGCAATATGCTCAAGACATAACCTCAAGTTTACGGGCGGGTCGTTAATCCTATAGCGCTACATATGTCAAGGTTTGGCTCGTACGAAGTTAATGATAAGTTCAACACATAAGAATAACCCAAGTTTAAAGTATCAAGCCATCACGTATACAAGCATGTTATAGGAACGTTCATGTGTTTAACAAAGTGTTCATGTGTAAGTTTTCAATAGGTAAACATGTTACACCCCAAAAGTGGTAAAAGTAAAAAGGGGAAATACGAGTATACTCACAAAGTTTGCATACGTTTTCCCGATTATCCAATTGTTGACGAGTAGAGATTTAGAGTCCGAATGTATAAGGGTTAAAGTTCAAGTATGTTTAGAGTCGAGATTCGGTGTTTAAAACAACATAAAAATAAGATATGAGAATAACATGGGAAATAATCATTTAGTACATATGATGCTTGTTCTTGACACTAGGAAACTCGAAGGAGTTTAGATGTTTTCATGGAACAAGGTTCCATTAGAATCGTGACAAGTTATCATAGTCTAGGATGATGTAATCTAGTACCCCGACATATGAACACTAGTTCATCATCAAAGATTCGATTATTCGAATAATATATTTAGGTTATATAATATATGTCCAATAGTTCAAGCATGAGGTAGAAGATTAAAATCTTCATTTTGGTACCTCTAAATGTCATAGAAGTCATGTAGGAGGTAGGAAGATCAAGTCTTCCATTTAGGCACCTCTATGTGTTCACCACTACACTTGATGTAAAAAAAACAACCAAGGAGGGTCATGAACATACAATAAAGAATAAGAAATATACACACTAACTAAGAGAAATCATCAAATCATGTGAGGATTGTATGTTTGGACAACCCAAGTTGTTCCATAATCACTCATGTATCAAAGACAAAGTTTGACATGACTTGTGGGTTAAAAACCCTAAACAAAACACCAAGTTTATGAGGTTTAATCCTCTGATTTTAAATGTCTCAACCTTGTTTTTAAGCTTAACCAACCATGGGATAAGTTGTAAGCATTAGGACATAGGTATGAGATGTGTTGGACACAAGTTGCATAGGTTTAAACAAGTTTTTGATGAACATAAAAACAAACAGAAAGTTTATGGACTATTTTGGGGCATTTCCAGGTCTGATTTCTCCAAGGAGAAGTCTAGGAATCGAACCCCATGATTATACAAGCAAGTAGGAAAAAGAATCGAGTGAATCGGATAAGAATTGAGTGAGTTATGCTCATTTTCGTGAAGGGGTGTCAATCTACTCGAACCCTTGCTTTCAGCTACGGTTTGGTGGATGTTTTGTGAGTTTTTAGGGTTGCAAAAGTGGCAGGGAGGCTGGTTATAAGTGGTATTTATAGGGGGAAGGATTAGGGTTTCAATGGGTTGGGCTTTAGAAGTGTTTAGAAGGGGTTACACCTTGAAACTAGCCCACAAAACCCAACTATATGGGCTGAATTTTGCTGAATTGGGGCTGCCATATTTCTTTATTTTTTTATTTTTTTAAAACATTATAATGAGTAATTTTGTTAGTTAAGTTGTGTAATAATGTGCAACAATGTTTCCCCTAACTTGTAACAAGGTGAAATATGAAATAAAACATGATTTAACTAGGTAAAAAGTGTAATGTACAAGTTTTATTTACGAAGCAAGTTCCGTATTTTACAACGATTACAATGAAAGAATGGTTATAAGAACACAAGATTTCCAAATTTAGAATTTCACGTAAGGTTTCTAAATGTAGGAAGTTTGAAAACGCAGGGCGTTACACGCGCTGCCAGACTCTGGTGATGAATTACCCTTGCTAATGGCTTCCTTGACAAGAAACTTCCTGTCATCCTTGTTTCGGTCCACGACCACCTCATCATTTGGACACTTCGATGACGCGCACATCGTGGCTCCGATTCTCGACACCGTACCCCTCATGATTATTTTCCCCAAGAATCTACCTCTTTGACAAATTTTTTGATGACGACGTTAATTTGCTTATTGATGATCCTTCCGTTGATACCTAGGATGATGGAAAGTTAGATGAGGACGCTGTTACTAACTCTACGTTTTAAGACCCCTATTATCAAACTATCTAGTATACACTCGATTTCAGACTCCTTTGAGTCTGCGACATTTACGACTTTACTAACAGGCAGGATACCGCTTTTTGCTCCCGACACGGACGATGACGCCGCTTTGACTACTGCACTAACACTTGCTCAAGATCACATGCCCTCACACTCCCCAGGACCTGCCCCTGAGGCAGCTCCAGTTCCTTGCAGGCCAGCTTGATGTTGCACCTGCTGAACCTGTTTAAACGTGACATTATTTCCTTTGGACTACTATACCTTGCACTCCTCTTACCAGACCCAGTACCTGCGCCTATTGAATCTCCTTTTGTTGAGACATTTCTACCGCACCTGCACCCGCTGATGTTGCATCTATGAAGACCGACGTCCATTGCACCGACATGCCTACCGTTCTCTTTGAAGACATACCCGCACCCCGGGAAGGCGCTCCAGGTCAGCACCCGCATAACGATTCTTCTGCTACGGCAACATTTTTCCTAAACTTTACAAGACGTGCCGTTTGCTACATTCACCTCTACAACGCTGGACAAGTCATTTCGATGGATCCCTATGCTACACTATGTTGATTTTAGACCTTTGTCATCCCTCACATTATGGAGGCTACACAAGGAATGAGTACACCTGTCACATGAGCTACAGTTTAAGGATATGATTCGCAGAGTGTTGGAGCTTGAGCTGACACCACATTTGGTAACTTCAAATGCAAAAACATTGCATAATTGAAAACATGATTTAAGTATTTACATCACAAGACAGCATATTGCCTGAAAAGTTTATGTAAGACACCACGCCCTCCACCCTGTCTATTGCCAGTATACATTGAACCTCCACATATATCAAGGTTCCTTTTTGCGCTCTCGACCGTTGCTATCACACCGTTCCCAGGATTCTGATACTCATTTCTTTACTACCGAGCAGCAGAGCAGACAATTACTTCGACGTGTACACAAGCCCGAGGAGGAAGTCTACGCGTGTTGACGGTTTACTTTCTTTTCCTCCTCTTCCTCAGTCACCAGTATAGTTGGTTTCTGGATTCATGCGGATTGCATTACACTTTGGTAAAAACACTAATGATAAGCCGGGTTTGTGGAGACTTTAAAGACCACTTCTGACTACGTAATTTTGATGCACTAATATACTTGTTGGATAAGGGTAGGGTGACCCTGCGTTCCTTCTGATATGATACGTTTTGTAAAACACAGTGATTGTGTTCGGAGGATGACGAAAGCCCAATCATCTTTAAACATGCGACAATACTTACGACTAATAACTAATGAAAAACTCGGTCGCTATATTCCCACTAAGCACGCTGTTGATCAGCATATTTGTGCTACAACTATAATGCTACATGCTTACTTGTTACGTTCCTATTTACAAGTTGTGCAATAATTGTGATGATACGTGATTGAATGTTACAACGACTGCGGATATACATATATGTAATATACCTCTGAGGTCCTATTCGTTAAATAGAGACTTGTGTACTCGTGTCCTTAACAAGACCTGACCTAACCAACATTCTTCTAGGAAGATGTCGACTCAAGGGAACACCAATACCAGCAACCCTCTGCCGACTACAGAGGCGGAATTTCAAGAACGCCTCATATAGATCATCGCACAGTACGAGGCCCTTCGCTCTGAACGCAGCGGAGGTACCTCGGGAAATAACCCAACCAACGGCTGTACCTACAAGCAGTTCTTAGGCTGCCAGCCCCTACATTTCGACGGCACTGGGGGTGCCGTAGCTTTCGTGCGTTGGATTGAGAAAACGGACACTGTTTTGCGTGCGAGCAAATGCGCCCCAGAGCACCAGGTCACGTACATTTCCGGACTGTTCCAAGATGGGGCTTTGTCATGGTGGAAACTCCAGGTTCAGACGATGGGCGAGACTACTGCGTATGCTTTATCATGGGACGAGCTGAAAGAGCTAATGCATAAAAAGTACTGTTCGAGAACAGAAAACCAGAAGGTGGAAACTGAGTTCTGGAACTTGAAGATGGAAGGTCCAAAAATAGCTGAGTATGTGGAGAAGTTCCAAGTTCTGTCGCGTATCGTTCCTTAAATGGTAGACCCAGAGTTTAAGAAGATTGAGCGTTTCATTTGGGGATTGGCACCCCAAATCATGAGCATGGTGACGACATCGAAGCCTACAACGATCGCTGAAGCCATTAATCTAAGTGTGGCCTTGACTGAAGAGGCAATCAGGATGAACAAATTTTCAACCTCTGAGGAGAAGAAGGAGACTCATGTAGAGTCATCTGGAGATAACAAGAGGAAGTTCGCAAACTTCAAGCAGAGTACTCAGACGAATAGCAACAACAAGGTCAAAAAGAGGAAAGAGTACATGGGTAAACTACCTAAATGCGACAGGTGCCGACGTCATCATACCGGGCGATGTAAAAATGGGAAGTGTGACAGCTGTAGCAAAGTGGGACACAACAGGGAAACGTGTTGGAGTGAGACGAAGCGTGGAAAGAAAGGAAAGGGGAAAGATAAGGGATGTTATACCTGCGGGGATATGAGGCACTTTAGGAAAGATTGCCCAATGGAGATTAAACAAAGTCATGGGAAGAATGTCTAACACTGGAGCTAGGGAAGCACGCCAGGATCCAAACATGGTCATTGGTACGCCTCATAGTAATCAATGTTATGCGCCTGTGTAATTTGATATGGTTGTCAAATTTTAGCTTCAGAATATACTTGTTTTAATAGTAAGTAAGATAGATATCCAATATTCGATCAAACCAGCTTAAGGGAAGCTTCGATGTGATGCTTGGGATGGACTGGTGGTCGAACAACCAAGCGAAGAAGGTTATCCGCATCCAGATGACGAACGGAGAAACGACCGTGATTCATGGAGCAGGATACGCTCCTACGGATTATCAGGCATTGAAGATACGAAAGCTTTCGCACAATGGGTGTGTTGCCCTCTGGGCTCATGTCGTGGACAAGGGAGCCGAAGAACCAAAACTCGAAGATATCCCTGTGATAAAAGAATATCCTGAAGCCATCCCCGAAAACTTGCCAGAATTATCTACTCAATGACAAGTCGAATTTTTCATCGATTTGATTCCCAGGCGCTGCGCTTGCAGCCAATACACCTTGGCAATTTACACTTTCAGACATGCAAGGATCGACAATGTAGCTTCAGTAGCTGGTAGAGAAGGAAGATAACAGACCAAGTTTCCCATTTTGGGTAACCCCAGCTCTGCTCATCAAGAAGAATGATGTGACTTTCAAATGAGCATCAATTACTAGGGGCCGAACGAGCTAACCCACGAGAGTCGGTGACTCTCGCTAAGGATTAACGAATTACGTATTTAACTAACAGTGAGGATCCAACTACTATTACATGACTGTTTGACGATCGGGTGTCGTTAGCGATGAATTCAGGAAGAAAGTATACCGAGAAAATCGTGGGACGATAACTTGTCTTTAGACGCACACAAAATGGTGTTTCCTACACAATGCTCAAAACCGAGTTACACAGAATATGAAACCTTGAGGATCTAGAAAACATATGATTAGGACCCTTGGGAACCCAGGTCCAAACGTGTAAAGGTTGTTACTTAGACACCATATCTGTTAACTCAATCGAACACTATTAACCTGACATATATGCCATTTCAGTTAACAGAACAGAAACTACTTGAAATTCTTTCGTTAAAATCTTCACTTTTGCTTCTAGCCGAGTAGATGTTTGCATCTCTACTCCCCTTAAAGTAGTTGCATCGGTTTGATTTTCTTCGCTAAGAGCGAACACACATTTGCTTCGATACATGGTCATTACCTCACACTCATTGTTTCATCACCTGGAAACTCACATATTACGCGTGCATCATCTGCTACGCATACGGTTTCATTTCGAACGCTTCATTGAAATTCGAATATTATGTTGCTAAATCTAACTACTGGTTTGTGATTCGAATGGCCTACATTATTGTAACGGTTGACTCTTTTTCTATCAAGTCAACACACTTTCTCGAAAACTTCTTTTGTTTCAAGATACATTCATGGTTTATTTTTGTAACCATGCTGAGATTTCCCTTATTGGTACATATGTTTATTGTCGTGTTATGCTAAAAATAAGTTCAATTGCTTGAACTTATCCATTTCACATGTTTTAATATGAGACGCCATGTGATGTATTGGGAACATCACATTCAAATATTCTTGCAAAGGTTCTTTTGTTTCGAGACATAGTGGATTCGATTGGCCTACGACTCCACTAAATCATATGTTGATTTCGATACCTTGCGGTGATACTTTCACGTAATTGAAGCTTGTGCTAAGTTCGTTACGCACCTCATACACGGATTTGATTATTTATTGACTTGCACTAAATCCGTTTTGTTTATCATGATTAAAGCAGTCTCAACACAGTTGTGTGTTAAGGCAATGGTACATAGATTCATTTCATAAGCCTAATGTACCTCCTGACGATACTTTCATTGACAAATCGAATACCTTGTGGTATTTAATATTTTTTTTCACCTTCGATCAAAAACAGTGGCTCTTTGATATTCTTTGTTCAACTGGAAACTTTACGACATTGTGTAAATCAAACCTTCGGGTTGTCTTTGTACACTTTCATTTGATTTCAGGCACGATGAACTTGTTCAGTCACCATTATTATCTCTCGTCATTTCAACACCTTGTGGTGTCATTGCAAACTTGCAGCTTGTGCTAATCATGGTCGATCGTTTTACACAAAACTACATATACTTTTGTTTGAACTAAGTCATTTAAACATTCCTGATGCAACTACGAATCAAGACAATGATACACCAGATTCACTTGTATTTCATTCAGTGTATTTTCGCAATTCGAGAATGTCAGCACACAAATTCTTATCATTTACTCATTCGAAAGCTGACAGGTCATTTTCATCTCCAAGTTGTTGATTTTGAGTTCATGTAGCGGATGCTATGGTTTGTGAAAATTTGCATACTATAACCAATCATTTGAGAATCCTATTGGACAAAACTCCTCTTTTGTGAAACCCCTGTTAACTGGATTACACTAGAGTATGCGTCGATACGTCTTGTACCTTCGACGCCAAATGCTAAAAGCACATACCTTTTAATTCGTGATATTATATATATTCTTGGACTCACTTGATGTGAATAGGGTTTGATTCGATTTGGTGATTATCTACCTCGGTACTATTCATATGCATACATACATAATGAAACCCTAAGGAGTTAAGGTAGTACAAATTTCGAGGACGAAATTTTCTTAACGGGGGGAGAATGTGACAACCGTTAATTTTGCATGCATCCGTACAATTAATTAATTTTAATTATGAGCTTAATGACTGTGCTTGATTACAACTGACACTTTAAACTGCTTACTGATTTAGATTACAAACATACATGTGCATTCTTACATACAGTCACTTCAATTATTTCATACAGACTCTTAGTGACAACCTGATGCACAAAGCACAGTTAGTACAGTGAGCGAATAACTCAGACACATGCTGACAATGCCAGCACATAGACAGACACTATTTTTAGGCCAGTATGCGCCAGGGATAAAACACTACACCAGTATGGAGTGTAGGGAAGTGAGGACCATAAGACTATGTCACTATGTGATAGTTTGAGTGCCGGAAAGTGCCTAAAACGCAATTTAATTACAGAATTCCGCATTTTCAGTAACAATTCAGCTTTTAACACACTCATATTATACAGAGTATTGACTAAATGGTCCTGGACACTTTCCTAAGTGTTGGAATTAATTTCGTTACAAAAAGATGCACAAAAGACGCTTTACGGGACAATTAAACGCTTTAACGGAACGATGCGAAACCGAACAACCAGACATTACCCGGGACATGAAAATATTGTTAGAAATATTATTTTATTATTTTAAATTAATCATGGTCACAAAAATCCCCATGCACCATGCAAACATGACATACACCCACTATACTTGTAAATACCCTTAACCTTTTAGTAATTACCTACTAATTAACAAAAATTTTACACTTTACCCCCCCCCCCCCCATAACCGAAAATCTGCCATAATCATTAACATATATTTTGGTTAATCTTTTGTAAAGAAGATCTTGTATTCATTGGCCAATTTTTCATGTCATAATTCCCCTACAACCTAGATACACATTTCTAAGAAATCACCATCACTCCTCAAGATTTACTACTCCTCTCTCTCCTCCCTCTAAAAATCGGCCCACATACACCCCCCCCCCTCTCATCACAACTGATTTCCATCTTCATTTCCCTCACCATCTTCATCTCCTTCACTAGTAAACCCCATTCCAAGCTCCAAGATCCTCCATAGAAGTGAGAAGTTGAAGTGCTCTCAAGAAGCCTTGTTCAAGCCGTTTCTCACTATCATTCTTCATCATCCCATCTCAAGATTACAACCCTAGCCTTGTGCTAGTAGTAAGTCCATTCATACTCTTGTCTCACTTCGATTCTTGTTCGATTATTGAATGTTCTTCACACACAAAAGCTTAAACAGCTTGCTGAGTTGGATTTTCAGCCAACTTCAACAGGCTGTAACGGGATCATTTTAAAACGAAAAACGGAATTTCTAAAGCCTAAAATGAGTATTTTGGAATAACTAAACAAATGGCGCTGGAATCATAATTTTTCGAGACAGTTTACTATTTTTAAAAGGTTATTTTTGGACAGCAGCTCAAGCTGCATTTTTACTGCAGAAAAAGTGGGTTATTTTCGGAGTCACAACTTAAAACCTGAGTAAAATCAACTCATGAAATTTTTACAGTAGATAGACACCATTGTCAGGACGACCCTCCAACTGGAATTTCGTCAAACGGACTTACGGTTGATTTTTAGTGAATATTTCCGTAAACTGCGATCAGAAGGTAACAAATCTGATTGCAGTCGAGAAAATGATTTTCTATAAAATATGGGTAACGAATTGGACTTTGATATTTTTACACAATAAACTTTGGAACATGTGTGACATTCTGTGAAAATTTGGTAATTTTTAGAAAAGGTTAACTATTTTATAAAAATCCTCGAAAACAGTCTGGTTTTGAGTAATAAAGCTGAAATAAAGTAAGTAACGTTTTGTTTGTCGATATGTCGGTTTGATGATTGAAAATGAACTATTGGATATATATAAAAGAAAATGATATGCTCTTTAAGCATGGACACCTCTATTTACAGAGGAGACTCTGCCGAAATTTTCCGAGAATCCGAACACTTAGTAAAACATTCGAGAAAATAAATACGAAATAGTTGTCTAACTATTTTTCTAATAAAGTTAAAATAATTATTATTATTTTAACAACATAATGCCAATGTAACGTAATTCAAAACACTAAACTCTAAGCCAAGGCACGGCCCGTTCGTCTAATAGACGTTAGACCATTGTAGGTAGTCGTGTTTGCTGAGGAGATTTGGGTTACGAGTACCGAAGACGCAATACTGTGAGTTCATGTCCCCCTTTTCTCTTAATCATTTTCAGTTTTATACTTCGGGGGTGAAATACATGTTACAATTATTACAGACATTTACAGACTTTTACAGACATTTACAGACTTTTACAGACATTTACAGACACTTACAGACATTTACAGACATTTACAGACATTTCTATACATGGTATGATTAGCTAAGGAATTTACTGTTAGATCACGTGAATGGATAGGCTATTATCGTAAGACCATTAATCCTTGTATAAGGACCGAGAGGCATGAGTGATAGATCTATTGGGTGTTGCGAGCCCCACACATGGGCCAGCGTGTGGCTGCATGTGGTGACTATGTCGTTCCGCCGGAAGGACCGGTATGAAGTACGCGTTACAGGTTTGAGTGCTTCCTAGGCCATATCACTTATTAATGTATTAGCTACACATTAATTGATCTGTTTTTCCTTATTGCTACATACCAAGGACATACATTTTTACAGACATATTTCACAATTTATACAGACACACGTTAACGATTTGTACAAACTCACATACACATGAACTCGCTCAACTTTTGTTGACTTTTCAAACTACATGTATTTCAGGAAATTATGTATGGATCTGGCGGGCGTTGGAATTTCAAGTCATGTTAAGTATAAAGATGTCATCCATGGTTTTTGGGTTTTGGCCAGTGTGTCTTAATCCTGGACGAGACACGTCTTCCAAACTTTGATTTCAACTACTATCTTTTGATGAGTCCTTAGCGAACTTTTACACAATTCATACGGTTTGTAAAATTTAAATTTTGAAGTCTACGTTTTAGACAATGTTGTTATGTTTTAAACTCATTTTATGGATGACAAATCTTTGGTATTATCATATAGATTGTTTGATATGGTTGAATGCAATGATAACAAGTAAGTCACCCCATAATCACGCTTCCGCAAATGTCAGGGTGTGACAGGAGGCCAGCGTGAAACTTGTAACTCCCTCATTTAAGGTTGTTTATGGTGCCTTTTCATCATCTAATCATTCCCATTCGTTTTGTAACTCCTAAGGGGCGAATTTGGGGTGTTCTGAGGTGTTCTTGAGTGGTCTAAACATGGAGACTTTGTTTTTGATTCCATTGGACAAAGGTTTGATTGTTATGACGATTCACGACACTATGAGCGGCTAGGTTTGCTTGGTGATCATCTTGAGTGTAAGGTTTTATTTGTGACGATTATGTTTGTTCTTTAATTTCTGGAATATTAAACTGTGCATGTGTTGTTAGTTTATTATGGTGTTTGATTGGGTGTTTGTAAATTGTTGATGTATGTTTGATCATAGTTCTAAACCATACGTTCTTGGTGCCGTTGGCAATCGAGATATCATGGGAGGGATTAGGGTTGGATATATGTTGATTGGTCATCGGGTAACAACCTCGCGTTCTAGGAATCCGAGTACTTAGTTCCCTTTCATCACAAACAATTGATCTTGCATGAGCTATGTCTATGTAGTTCTTTCCAGTTGAACATAAACCTTGACTGTCACTTAAAACCTGAAACTCGGGATGATCGCTACCTTCTTATCCTGTTACAAAACTTAACTTTGATTTGTAATCTAATTTAGTTCAATTTAGACAATTAAAACCAAACAACCAAATCAGTGAATTTACTTTTCTTGCAATTTAGTTTACTTTAGTTAATTTAAACATACATCGAGATAGCACATATTCCACAAACTCCCTGTGTTCGATACCCTTTTACCACTATCTATAGTTGTTTTTGGGATTAAATTTGCGTGTACCACGACAAGCATGTCAGTGTCGCAGAGGACGGGCGTGAACTAATGGATCTGGGCACATCAATGATGATAGACATTGACGCTAGGGCACCAACTTACTTCAGTCAGTAGTCGATATGGTAACGGGTCTAGTGGATAACATGGGGTAGCCCACACTGCATATGGTTTGGGAAACAATGAACTGATTAACTACTGATTTTCAACTGAACTTATGGTTTTTGGAACAACTTTAAAATGGATAACCCACTGTGAACTCGCTCAACTTTGTTGTTGATTCATTGTTACATGCCTTGCAGGTCTTTAGGTGCATATTGTTGGAACTTGCTGTCTGGGAGGCTGGAGTGGTCATGGGTCGAGATACATGGAATCGCAACACAAGATTAATGGTTTTTACATATGGTTTATAAACACTTAACGAATGAATTATGCTTCCGCTGTATACTGTGAATTATTTGTAACGTTGTAACACTTATTGTTAATAAATGAAAGATTTATTTAAATATACCTATGAGTTCAATGTGACTGGTGGCTAGATCCTGGTACGTCACACGCCTCGCGGGGGTTTCCGCATGTGGTATTTTGGGGGTGTGACAGATTGGTATCAGAGACATTGGTTATAGTGAACTCGGTTTTAGAAATGGGAAAAACGTCTTTATAAAACCAGACTATAACCGAACAGTTCTGAAAATGTGAATACGACCATGACACTCTCTCGTATACTCATTGTACTGCATAACTAGTGAACACTTACGTATGATATTGCATGTGATTGCACGTTTAGCACAACAGTATGAATTCATGTATTACTTGCATGTGTTATATGACTGATAGGGTGGTATTTCCCTAAACATTCATGACTTACGCTTCGTGATACTCTTTGTTAGCTACTCGAGTTTGAGGAACCATTTGACATGAGTTAAGAGGAGCTAAGATGAGCATGCAAATCACAATATTATTGTGGGTGCACACATAATAATAATGTGGGGTGCATGCGAGTCCCAGTGAGCCTTAACAAGTGGAAAAGGGGTTCTGTTCCGTTATTTGATCGATGTGAAACATAACAAACCTATAGGGGTCATAGCAGTGATTGTCCCCTACTCGAACGTGAACTTTTCATTCATCTTTGGATCCTTTCGAATCTCGATGCTATCGAGTATTACTTGAACACCCATCTGAACACCTAGCGAACCGTGTAGAATGTTAGGTGCTTATACGAACGTCCCTGAGTTGGATGTTGCAGCATCGAATGATTGATCGATACCTTTCTTACACCTCTTCGTTTGCTGGAACTTATGTATTGACGTCTTAGATCCCGAAGTGTGATCACTTCTGCAATACTCTCGTAACAGACCATGTATTACTCAAACAACTTGCAACATCGATGGACAGGAGGATGAGCGTAGTACTTTACCGACCTCAGTACTTTGACGACCCTGATTACCCGTAACGAACACCAGCGAATTGGCTTCAATCGAATCCTTACCCTTGTCAGCGACTCATGGGAGTCAACTCTTACGAATCAATCGGGACATAAGCAATGACAATCGACTATAACGTGGAATGTGTAACTGCTAGCACAACGAGTAGCACTTTAGGACGTGGCTCAGAATGTGAAAAGATGGACCTTGATGGTGAAGAATCATAGGGCTTCGTTTCGAGCAACGACATTGGGAGTAGCAGTCACAGCGACAACAAGGTATTCGTAACCCTAGCCTACAATATGGAAATAAAGGTGCCTACAACATGGATTAACCGTGGTTAAGTTAAGTAGACAACGACCAAAGGAACAACGACAGTACTTGAAATCCTTGTAATGAAAACAGCAACACTGGAGATGATGCTCATAGAAGGGCATTTAGGGTTGACGTG
The DNA here is from genome assembly GCF_002127325.2 of Helianthus annuus. Taxonomy (NCBI): domain Eukaryota; kingdom Viridiplantae; phylum Streptophyta; class Magnoliopsida; order Asterales; family Asteraceae; genus Helianthus; species Helianthus annuus. Next base: position 18,928,963 of record NC_035448.2, on the reverse strand, counting down.
GGCGACGCCAGAATGGTGGCAACTTGGAAGCTTATTTGGGTAGCTAATCGCTTCGTCTCTGTCCTGTTTAACCCTGATGCTTCTTGAAAGGCTAATGACAGGTCAATTGAAGCATCATATGTTTGTAGGGATGCAAATTCAACCGAGTGGGACAAGTTTTCGACATCAATCTTCCTTCTACTATAGTCAGTATGGGTTGGTTAACCAGACATCGCGCAGTTATACCCTGTGAAGGGAAAATTGTCATCTGTTATAAAGCATCCGATTGGTGCAGAGGTTGGCATCAATTCAGCAGTGAAGGCCTGAAGTGTCCACGGAAGGATTACCCCGCCATGATAGCACTCGTTACTGATGTCGAGGCTAAGGAAAGGAGGATCGAGGATCCACCAATTGTTCATTCCTTATTGTCTTACACCAGGAAGGTTTCAGGAACTGCCTATTCAACTTCAGGAACTATTGGACTTGAGTTTTATCGGATCTAGTTTTTCGCTTTGGGGAGCCCCAGTTATACCAATGAAGATAAGCCTTTTCGTATGTGTACCGATTATCGAGAACGTAACAAGGTGACAGTTAGGAACCGCCTGTCTCGACCATGTATTGGTCACAGGTCGACCAGTTACGAGGAACAAGCTTCCATTCGAGGATTGGCTAGCGAACGGAATATCATCAGATAGAAGTCTAAGAGGAGAATGCTCTTAGAACAGCACGTCGAACGCAATGCAACCCTTTCAACTTTATACACCATGATCATTGGGTTAATCAACACACCAGCAGCTTTATAGATCACATGAATCAACCGTGTTTATTGATGACGTTCTGAATCATGACTAGGAGAAAGGAGCGCCATGGGTGGCATTCGTATCTTATTTTAGAACTTCTGAGGGAGGAGCCACTCCGCGCAAAGTCTTGTTAAATGTAATTTTGGGTTCGAGAGGTACCTTTTGGACATATAATCAACGAAGTGGGAATACGCATGGATCTCACTAAGACCCATTTTGGTTAAAACCGATCGACACCAAAGATTTCTGCCGGGACACAACAATTCCTTGGTTTCGCTAAAATACCATCGAAGATTCATCGAGGGATTTTTGGAAATTGTGCTGTTGCAACCTCTTTAGCACAGCAGGGTGCTGTATTCGTGGAAGACAAACACGGGGACGTCTTTTCAGCTTTTGAATTCCAACTCTGCAATGCACCGAGCATCGTCTTTACCCGAGGGTGCGGGTGATTTAGTGGTATACCATGATGGTCCGAATCAGAGTCCCAGTTACACACCGATGCAACACGAGAGAGTGATGACTTTCGTGATGGAGTTACAAAGAGGAACTGCACGATACACAACTGGTGGTGAAAACCGTGGCCTTGGGATTTTAGATGGAGGCATTACTTGGACGGTACCAGATGTGTTATTTAGACCGATCACTAGGGCCTCCCGTGTACCTTGGCTTCGACAGAGCTAAATCAGTTAATGGCATCGCTGGAGGGAACTTTAGGATGATTACAACTATGAAACTTGAACGTGCACGAGCTTTGCAGCTCACTATCGACTCTAACTTACCTGATCAGACTCGCTCTGTTCAAACTGGAGAACTAAAGGAAGAGGATTTTCAAGTTGAACCCATGCGGGGCATGGAGAAGCAACCTTTGACAGGTCGGACGATACTCGTTACCTCATGGAACGAATGTGGGTCTCATTATACGGCAACTGTAGGGAACTCGTGTTGAGCAAAGCACGCCGACTTCCATATTCTAGTCGTCTGGGTTTTGATGAGAGGCATTAGGATTTATAAACCTTGTACTGGTAATCGGGCATGAAGGCCCACTTGGCTAGGTATGGGAACGATGTTTGACTTGTGGGAAAGTCAAGGTGAAGTGTTAGCAACCAGAAATACCTATATGGAAAGTGAAAACAGACTGCCATGGATTTGGATGCTAGTCTACTTACAACTCGAAATGGAAACAATATCACCTAGATGATCGTTGATTGTCTCACGTAACCAGCACACTTTCTAGCCATCAAGGAAACGGATAAGTTTCTACACTTGCAGTCATCTACCTGAAAGAAGTGGTTGCTAGGCACGGGGTGCTAACCTCCATTATCTCTGATCGTGACCCACGATTTGCATCTGATTTGCGGCAAGCGATGCACAAATCCTTTGACTCACGTCTAGACATGGGCACAGCATATCATCCACAGACGGATGGGCAGACTGAACGCACCATCCAAACTCTTGAAGACATGCTTCGAGCATCTGTAATCGACTTTGGTAACAGCTGGGAGCGGCATCTACCTTTAGTGGAGTTTTCGTATAACAACAGTTACCACACCAGCGTCCAGGCTGCTCCGTTCGAGGCATTGTACGGACGGAAGTGCCGATCACCTCTTTGTTGGGCAGAAGTTGGAAACAGCCAAATCACTGGCCCAGAACTCGTTGTCGACACAACGGAGAAGGTTGCTCAAATCAGACAAAGAATGGCGGCAGCTCGTGAGTGTCAGAAAAGCTACGCTGATAAGCGCGAGAAACCACTCGAGTTCCAGGTTGGGGATCGAGTACTACTTAAAGTCTCACCTTGGAAAGGTGTGGTTCACTTTGGCAAACGGGGCAAGCTTAATCCGCGATATGTTGGACCTTTCAAAATCACGGAGAGAATTGGCTAGGTGGCCTACAGATTGAATCTACCCGAAGAACTCAGTGGAGTTCACAACGTATTCCGTGTGTCGAATCTGAAGAAGTGTCTGTCAGATGAAACTCTCATAGTTCATTTCAAGGAGCTCACCATCGACGACCAGTTGCGATTTGTCGAAGAACAAGTGGAAATCTTGGACCGGGAGGTCAAGATTCTCAAACGCACCAGGATACCTATTGTTCGAGTTCGTTGGAACTCCCGTCGTGGCCCAGAGTTTACCTGGGAATGAGAAGACCAAATGAAACACAAATATCCCCAGTTGTTCGAGAACAATGAAACCACTACTGAGGCTGAAGCTACTGCAGAATTTCGGGACGAAATTCCAAACCAACGGGGGGATGATGTGACACCCCAGGAAAACTAGAAAAACCACGCAACCTAACTAGCTTCTTCAGCAACTGTTTGCCAATTTCAGGACGAAATTTCTTTCAACTTGAGGAAGATGTGACAACCCGTGATTTTCAGGTAAAAGCCGCTTGTTCGCATTTATAATTCAAATCATATACTTATTTTGTTTGATAAATTAATTAATTATATGCCAATCAATTTTATATTATATACACGAGTATTCGAACCAAAACCATATCGTGTTGAGCCGAATCGACCCGAACCGTTTAAACCAAAACACTTGTCTTGCGTGTCGATCCAACCCACTTGCATAACCTGATGCTCATGAGACTGAAGCCGTAATGTAATTAATATATATATTATTAATCAAGTTGATGCTTAGATATATTAGTATTGTTATTAGTTGTTTAACAAAAAAAAGGAATAGAATGCAAAGCATGCCCACACCCATGTCATGCGTGACCCCTTATCCAGTTGCAATAAAATTCAGCCCAAGTTTTGATATTAGTTTCAGCCTATGTGCAGCTCCAAACCCCCACAACTCATTCTCAACTTATTTCGTATGTAGTGCATGAGTTGTTATGGTTTGATAACTCTCAGCAAGCCCTAACCTACAAACATCGTACCTGCTCTCCTCTCCTCTCCCTCACGTCATTTGGCAGCAAGAGACACCCCCCCCCACCACCCGTGAATCCTTCTTTGGTGCACGCCCTCCCTCGCTCGAACTCTCGCTCTCGCATCTTCATTCGGTTAGTGTGTTATGTGTCTTGATTTTTAAATTTTGCAAATACATGGTTGTGTTGGTATTGGTCGTTAATGAACTTGATGCTATGATGTTAATTAGTAGACTAGAAACCATGAAAAACATATATGAGGATTTGTGTTACGGTTTAATTAGGTATGGACACGTATAGTTTGATTAGGGTTGTCATGCTTGATGATATTGATGATAGTGTATGATAAATCTGGTATAAAACAATCTGTGACCTGCGATAAATAATGTAGAGATGTTTACATGATGGTAAATCATGATAGAGAAACCCGGAAACTTGATTAAGTAAATGTATATGCGAAAAACAGCAATCTGTGCGGTAGTTACAGCCAACATAAAACGGCTGTAACCAGGTCATAATATAAGGAAAACTGAGTTCTCTGGAGTCCACAAAGGAGAGTTTTGAAAAAAGCTTCAAATGGAATTGGAATCACATTTTTCTGAGGTCGTTTGCCATTTTTAAAGGATCGTTTTTCACAACAGCAAAAGCTGCGTTTTTCTGCAGAAACTTCGTGTTATGTTTCTCATCATAACTTGAAATATGTGTAGAATTAGGTCATGAAATTTGTACTGTAGATGGCCACTGATATCATTGTAATTCTCCAACTAGAATTTCGTCAATCGGACTTACGATGAATTTTAAATGAATTTTTCCGTGGACTGCAGTCAGAAAGTGATGAATCTGATTGCAGCCCGGTAAATGAATTTTATAAAATAATTGGTGATGAATTGGACCCCGATATTTTGACACAATTATATTTGTATCGATTCAAACGTTCTTTAATTTTTTGGGAACTATCCAGTGTCCGGAAGGTCCCGATTAACGCACCGCAAATTGTCCGAAAATGCACCACAAAGCTGAAATTTTGTGATAAGATTTATTTTGTAATTTGTGACAAAAATGTGGCCACTATTTCGAATAGCGACACTTTGCATGCATGTGTACATATATAGATATTATAATATTTTACGTGCTACGTGTTAGATACGTGTAGCAGTTTTGTGCATTACTTGAACATGAACCTGACTTGTATGGTAACCATGTTAGGACGTGGTTGACCACATTAGCTCAAGTGACCATTTATCTGCCGAGCTAATCCAAGGTGAGTTCACACTTTCTACAAGGTATGGGATTCCCGGTGGTTGGGAATGGGTAAAGGATTTAATCGGAAACTGCGTGATCTCCTGGTTTGGAACACGTACTACATCCTATTTATTGAAGGGTGACAACACGGAACCTGCGTGATCTCCTGGTTTGGGGACACGTACCACATCCTCTTAATTGGAGGATGACAACACTGATACTAGACCAAAAACTCTATCATGAAGTCCCTCATTTTTATATCGACTTAATCGCCGCGCCAATGGCGAGCGGACCATTAGTTAGATAGCGCTATTTAGGTTTGAGAAGCCTCACACCGTGCCGCAGAGGACGGGCGTGAACTAATGGATCTGGGCACGTCAAGGATGATAGACATTGACGCTAGGGAACCAACTTACTTCAGTCAGTAGTTGATATGGTAACGGGTCTAGTGGATAACATGGGGTAGCCCACACTGCATATGGTTTGGGAAACAAGGAACTGATTAACTACTGATTTTCAACCGAACTTATGGTTTTTGGAACAACTTTAAAATGGACAACCCACTGTGAACTCGCTCAACTTTGTTGTTGATTCGTTGTTACATGCCTTGCAGGTCTTTAGGTGCATATTGTTGGAACTTGCTGTCTGGGAGGCTGGAGTGGTCATGGCTCGAGATACATGGAATCGCAAGACAAGACTAATGGTTTTTACATATGGTTTATAAACACTTAACGAATGAATTATGCTTCCGCTGTATACTGTGAATTATTTGTAACGTTATAACACTTAATGTTATAAATGAAAGATTTATTTAAATATACCTGTGAGTTCAATGTGATTGGTGGCTAGATCCTGGTACGTCACACGCCTCGCGGGGGTTTCCGCATGTGGTATTTTGGGGGTGTGACACATGCCCTTCATGATTGTGGATGGCAAAGCGTGCCATCTTCCGGTAGAGTTAGAACATAGAGCTTTGTAGGCATTGAAAACAGTTAACCTCGACCTTACCGAAGCCGCAAGAAGGAGGTTCTTCCAAATCCATGAATTGGAAGCTTTGAGGGATGCCGCCTATGAACGATCTTGGAGTATCAAGGAAAAGACTAAGGCGTTGCATGATAGGAGGTTGCGAGGGTTGAAGGAGATTAAGGTAGGTGATAGAGTGCTCTTATTCAATTCAAGATTGAAATTGATAGCGGGGAAGTTGAAATCAAGATGGAACGGACCGTACGTGGTAAAGGAGGTGTTTCCATACGGTACCGTAGAGTTATATGACGAAGTCGATAAAGGTGTGTGGAAGGTAAATGGTCATCGATTGAAACATTACTTGGGAGGTCCCATTGATACTACCGAAGAGGAAGAAATTCCTCTAGAGGACCCACCCACCTTCGCCGAACAATGAGTTGAGAAGAGCTTCGTTTGTAGAGTATGTATCGTTTGTAAATTTCTTTATTTTTTTGTATTTCTCGTAGTTTTTCGTGTTTGTGTTTTGTGTGTTTGAGAAATTTTGCAGGAAACGTACCCTTAAAGAGCTGAATTTGCAAGGAAAATGACGTTCCAGGTAAGTCCCATACTTAGAAAAAAATTTGGGATGGATTGGGGAAGGTTTGGAAAAAGTTAGAAAATTTTCTAAGTCCTAAAACATGAAAAATTTCGAAACCTTCTGTTGAAAATCGTCCGTGGCGTCGCGCCACCGTGAGACACATTGTTCGTGGCGTAGCGCCACCACTAGGGTCAAGAAAACACATTTGAACCCCCAATAATTTGACCCCTTTGACCTGGACCATGTCGTGGCGCTACGCCATGGCTAATCCCTCTTCTCTTGGCGTCGCGTGACCGTACAAGAGGTCATTTAAAATATCTTTTCCACCAGATACCCCCAAATTCCCCAAATCCCATCCCCACCGCCCCACCGTCGATTATATCTCCACCCACCCTAATTCCTTCATTAAACCACCATAACATCACCAACTCACCACCGTTTTCTATCACCGACCCACCCTTGTGACCGGTTCTCTTCACTTAACAAAACCCACATCAAATTTCACACATACAGCTATTGATTTTGCGTGAATCGGGACCTTCATCTCACGAAAAATTTTCAATTTTTCTTGCACATATCAACGATTCAGGTACGTTTGTCCTCATTTTTCTCTTATATTTGCTTAATAGAGTCTTGTCTTGGTCCTTATGTTGTCGACTCAAGTCTGGTTTGAGTCTTTTTGGTGGCATGATTTGTCGAGTCGAGTCGGTCTGGTATGTTATTCGGGTGTTGAGTCATTTTGTGAGTCTTTTGGTTTCGAGTCAGCTGAGTTGATGTTGAGTCCGTTTCGTTTGTTTTAGCGGTGTCTAGGCAGTCAAGTCGGTTGTTTGCCCTTTCAGCCAAGTCGGTGTTGGTCAGTTCAGTGGTGTCGAGTCGATGGTCAGCCCTAGTCGAGTCAAGTTCGATTCAGGTTTAGAGCCGTTGAGTTGAGAGGTCAGTTGTGTCAAATTGTGTCATGTTTTGGGTGTTCCGTTGTTGAAGTTTGGTTGAGTCGATAGTCAATCTAGTCGGGTCAAGTCATTGTTTTAAGGTATGCTAGGTGATGTGTGTAAAATGCAACATATAAATCACATCAATTAAGGCATAAAACTAACCCTTTTTAAGTACTAATGTTGGAAAAAGAGTGTTTTTGTCTTCCTTTTGTATTTTCAGGATGAAATGAGCTCAAATTCACAAAAGAAGCAAAAAGACAACTAATTCTAGCATAAATACAAGAAAAGGAATAAAAGTAGACTGCCCGGACCCTCAACGGCATCCTCCAAAGCAAAGAAGAGAAAGCAGAAGTCTGAAGACGCCCCGTGCTCAGCCAGCACGGGGCCGTGCCCAAGAAGCAGCATAAAAGACAAACTTATAGAAGCTTCCATTGCCACCACGGGGCCGTGTCCAGCGGGCACGGGGGCGTGGTGAAAGTACAGCAGGCGCATTAATTGTAATTGCGAATTACAATTAATGAGGAGAGAGAGTGTCAGACGGGCACGGGGGTGTGTCCAGCGGACACGGGGCTGTGCCCAGCCTTCTGTTCAGCCTATAAATAGGGGTGCTTGGTTTCATTCCATTTCATCCCTTGGCACACCACCTCTCTCACACTTCATCCACCACCCACCACCACCATAACACCATCATCCACCACCATCATCCATTGTCCATCGTAGAGTGTGTGAGTCGTCTCGGGATCCAAGATTGATAGTAAGAGTTCTTGACAATCAAGGCCATGTTTGCCTAAGTCTCTTACATCACTTGGTGAAGACAAGTGTTTAGTATAATACTTTTTATTTTTAATCTTTTGCACTTTTTATTTGGTTTTGTATTAATGACTTTAATAACTAGTTGCTTATGTTGAAGGTGATCTTTCCTTATCGTTTGTCCGTGGTGTCTTGGCATTATTTTACTGTCTATATAAAATAAAAGATTTTCACCATTCATATCTCCACGGTCTATATGGAGGTATGTTGGCTACCTGGTCGGGGGTTAAGGGAACGGTTTGGTAAGGGTCTTGCCCTTGTTCAGCGTTTAGAGGTCCTGCTTGGGACCTGGGTCAAATTTAGTAGGATCTCCTTCAATGCCCATAGGTATTGGATGGCGGGGATCCAAACTCTTTGACCCCCTCATAAGTTAACTACTATTAATACTATAACCCGGCTATTTAGGACTGTATCCCTGCTGACTCAGACTACTTAGCCGAGGGTAACGTCACCGCCGAAAGCGGGGCCTACCATAATTTGCATTAATAACTTAATTCATTATCTTCCAATAATCCGACCCTTTAGGATTGTATCCTTGCTGACTCAAACTACTGGGTTGAGGGTAACGTCGCCTTCAAAAGAGGGGCCTACTACAATAACTAAGATAATCTCTTAAACAAGTGCAAAAGTGCGAAAATAATCAAAGGTTATACTAATACACGTGTCGGATCCAAGTGATTCATCTTACCTATCTGTTTTTATTTTATTTTATTTTTCAGCATTTAGTTAGTTTTTATTTTCTTAGTTAAAAAACATTTTTCTCACTTTTTGATTTGATTAGACGTTGAGGATAAACCGGTATTAAAAGCTCTTGTGTCCTTGGACGACCTCGGTATCTTACCAACACTATACTACGTCCACGATGGGTGCACTTGCCCATATGTGTGTTTAGTGTTAGTGAATATCGTGTTTTATAAATTTAAAACTTGACTAAAGGTGTAAAAAAAAGGGCTTAATTATACATTAAAAATATATTACACTTAACACGCATCATTAGGTCAGGTTTGTGTCAAACCGATTCCGTTCGCGTGTACTTTACTTAGTTTTGTTGGCATATTAAATGGTTACGGAATGGGATTGTTTTGGGAATTTTATTCTTTGTGGATTGCGGATGGCTCGGGTTGGGTTATGAATGCTATGTTTGAAAAATTTGAGTGTGGGGATTCATTGGTTTACACTCAAATTTGGTATGGGTTTGTGGTTTAGTTTCGAGGTGGTTATGTTTGTCGGGATGGTGAATGTATTTGAATGTTTTGCTTGAATTGGTACGGTACAATGACAATTTAAGTTCCGATATTGCGCATTAAAACTGAAATTTTTTGCATACGAAAGCAACCTCCTTTAACTAGGCGGAATTTTTCGATGCTAAATTTGTTTTAAAACATCTAAAAAAGTAAATGATTTTTAAGCGCGGATTGGACTTCAATGTCATTGTTCGGCACTTTGGCTCTTAATTGGGACAACTAAAGTGCCGATGGGGGGTAGTGTACATTGAGTCTAGTTAGCGTCTTTGTGTCGTTTTATTTATGTTTTAGCGTTGTTTTTGGGTTTACTTGCACGTACAAGTGGTTAAAGCTCACTCGTACTCAATCTCCATTCGGGCAAGTTTAACTATCACTTAGCAATTGTAAAAAAGTATCCCGTTTGCTTTAGAATTAGCCGCGAATGAAATGCTATACGGCTATTCTTTCTTTTTCAAAAAAAAAAATTATAAAATCCAAAAAAAAAATATAAAAAATTTCAAAAAATTCAAAAAAAATTATAAAAGTTAAAAATACCAAAAATAGTTTGTTATCACTAAATGTTTGTCTGTTTTGTCTTGATTTTATTTGTTTTGCAGGCATGGCTAGTAGTTCCCACTGAGATAGGGCGAGAAAGATAGGAGTGGGTTAGTCGGCACCGCAACATGATCCGCCTCACCAGGACCCGGTCCCACAGGAAACATCGATCATCTAGATAGCTGCCGATGATCCTAAATTGAGAAAGATAGTATACCAATCGTCTTATAACTTTATTCCGGATAGAAAAATGCATAAAGCTGATCACCCGGTTCTGAAATTTGAGCCGAGTACATCAGAATGGAACAAATATGATAAATTGAATGACACTGATCTACTTCAGCACAGGGTGATAGACTGGTTGTGGTTGAGTGAGATAGGCGCGAAGCAGGAGGTGAGGGACCTTTTGGGTCAGAGGTTGATTGATGTGTTGGAGTGTATAGAGCCTCAGTATGAGGAGTTGGTGTTAGAGTTTCATAGCACTTGAGCACATAAGGAGGGGAAGTTCGAGCAGGGCACAGCTGTGTTGTTTAGTTTAGGTAGGCAGGTGTATGAGATGAATATGGCGAGTTTTTCCATAGTTTCGGGGTTGTATACTGAAGAGGAAGTAAAGAGGCCGGAGTTTGTTACTTACTTGCGGGGTGCTTATTCGAAGCCTAGGGATTGTGGTGTTGGTGCGACTGAGCTACGAGAGTTCTGGAGTACGATTTCTGACCACCCGTTCACTACTACGAACCTGATCACTTCGGTTTGTAATCCGGTTTACAGGTATGTGCTGAAGATTTTGTCTACTACACTTGTGGGTCGGAAGTCGGGGGAGACCTATCACACCCCGATATTTCCACGTATTACCGGTGGGCCCAGTGGGGAGTATCGTGACGTAGTTGATATCATCAAAGTCAAATTATCACAGTTTAATGCACAGCGGAAGTCGAAAGGTAAGAACATTACAAACCGAATGGAAGTAATATCAATTATTACATAAACGACTGTAAGGGATCCACAGGCGGATCAAAATTAAAAGGAACATTGTTCAACAAATTTATAAACATCAAAGCTTGAAAGACTCTTTATTGATGCTAGGAGTAGCCAGCCTATTCCGTCTAGTACCTGCACTTAGCCTTTTTGGAAAATACGTTAGTTTACACTGGTAAATACAATTAACCGACTCATTTTGAAAATGGAAAAGAAAATTGATTTGAATGCACAAGGCACAAAAATCTTTTATAACTTGGGATAATTATCTAAAAAAATAATCTTGTATACAGATTTATATATTTGCCGTCCGTCAGGGCCGGTTAGAAGAGTCGGACAAGATTAACTGACACACCACAGGTATAATGCCCACAAGGAGAACTCCTTATTGTGGATTACCATTTATACATACGCAACTGTCAGGTGTATGCCTACAACTCGTGCTTAAGTCGTGGCCATTTCAATGAATGAGCCGAGGATATCTAGGACATGGTCATTAACCCCCCAAAGGCCATATACCAAATAAAACAGATTAAAACCGGTTATGTAAATATATTAATCACAATCCGATTTAAATAACTACACACCCAACCAAGCGGTATTATTATAATACCGTATCCCAAGCCCGTATAACGGAAAATAAGTTAAGAGTATTTACCTGAGCAAATTATTCAAATTTATCCCAGCCGTACAAATCACCAAGTGCAAAGTATCTTTTACTGGTCTCCTAAATCTGGAACGAAGATTTTAATTAACCTATTAGATTTCTAACGGGTCTTACTTAAGTTTAAACTTAGACCGGTTAGTTTTAAAGGAAGGTATACGGTTCTAAACGCAAGATTAAGCGAAGACCAGAATAGAATGTTATTTAGACCAGACAAGTTTGAAGACTTGTATAATATGGGTAAACTAAACACATTCTGGATTTTAAGATAAAAATGATAAGGTTTGACCCGTTTCGGTTAATTTATGCAAACTAGTTACATAAACCGCACCGAACGCATAAAATGCCTAACGCGTAAACGAATGAGTCATAAACATGTTTCCTAAGTTAATATGCCTTAAATATGTGGTGATATCAGTAAGATACCTTCCATTATGCCCAAAACGAATTTAAACTCAATTTAAGCCCCGTAGGGGTATTTTGGTCATTTTAAAGGTTATAAAAGAGATTAAATATTAATCTGAGGTTCAAGTCTGAAATGATCAGTAAAACTATTTAATTTAATAAGTTATATCAGTAGGGTATTTCATATATGTGAAATTTATCATTTATAACCAAACTATGCACCGTAGGGGCATTTTGGTAATTTCACATAAGCTTTAACGGTCAAATTTGGAAATCTGAGTTCAAAACTTTTTCTTACTGTTAAAGTATAAAAATTTACTTAAAATATCAGTAGGTATTTGTCCTCTCACATTTTCAAAAATCTCGTTTTAATGTCAAAAGGGCATAATGGTAAACTTTTAGGCATATAACGGAAACATGCAAATGAATCAGATAAATTAGGAACCAAGTTGTATAATCTCAGAGGGTTATACTAACCTATAACCTGGTCCTAATGGAACTCTAAGGCAGTCTAAACTAAACTAAATCGGGTCAGAACTGAAAGTTAAAGCAAAAGTCTACTTTTGCGACTTTCGGTTCTGAACCAAGCCTAAACTCAGAATTGTCGGATTGAACATGCTTAGACATGTTCTTACATTAATTAACAAGTTAATTAAGTGTTAAACAGATTCCATAGATTCTACATTGCTAATTATGAATTTATTTGAAAAATAGCTTTCTGTTGACTTTTTAATATTAAGTTTGACATGACAATTGACCAAGTTAGGGTGATAATCAGTGGGTGCCCTTATAAGGGTTTATTACCCACATAGTTACCAACTCATAGTCACTTTCAATTCGGAAAATGACTGGACCATTAGTGATTAATCACTAAGTCAAAGCTTAATTACGATGGCTTTGACTTTTGGTCATTAGATTAATAAAACATGTACTAGGAAGGCTAAGAACACTCACAATGGTCCTTAGCACGAATTAGGAGCCTAAGAAAGCTTGCTTGAGCTCCAGGAAGTTCCAGGGAGAGAGTTGGAATGAAATTTGTGAAGTGAGCAAATGAACTAGCAACAACAAGTTCTTATATAGTGATTTAATTGCATAGGATCATTACACACAAGTCTACAAGTGTTCCTTGATCATCCCAGGTGTCCCCTATGCATGTAATACCACTGGTGCAGCCCCTGAATTCGAAAACCATGCATAAAAGGCGGTGGAACTGGCTGGAACAGGTTTTACTGCCAGCGACAGTCTTGCGGACCGTAAGCAAAAAGCCTTGCGGTCCGCATCCACCTCTTACGGACCGTATGCCCAAATTAATGCGGTCCGCAACCAAGCCTGAACAGACTTACCCAGTTACAGCCTTGCGGACCGTAAGCCTTGGACCATGCGGTCTGCAACCGATGACCAGAAGACAAAAATTTTTAGAATTTCATATTTTGACCATGCAATCTTTATATCTTCAAATCTTATGTCTTTTTCCAGTAAAGGGGACCATGTAATCAGGCCTTGCATGCCTTTGCATGTGTTACCATGCACTTGAAAGTTCTTGGACTTTATTGAAGAAGGTTAATGAATGAGAATTGTCATTAATGCACCTAAGATTCCATTCTTTGAAATTTTGAATTATTCATCACATTAGTTAACCAGGTTTGAATGTATATCAGATGTTTATAAAACATATTAAGGTTTGGGATTTATAAAAAGGTCACTCAGAGGTATTAACATGTTGACACTTTTTAATCCTACCATACATCTTTCAACTTGATCCAGGTTTATAACACATTTACCTTCCATGACACGTGTCTTTATAATATTGGTCATGATTTTACGAGGTGTTACATCCTCACCCCCTTAAAAGAAATCTCGACCTCGAGATTTACTGAAATAAATGAGGGTACTTCTGTTTCATTGTGGACTCAACCTCCCATGTGTATTCGGGACCTCTACGGGCGTCCCATTTAACCTTCACTATCGGTACATGCTTCCTTCGAAGCTTCTTAACCTGTCGATCCTCAATCGACAAAGGGTTTTCAATGAACTTTAAGCTCTCATCAATATGCACATCCTTATGAGATATTGCTAGCGAATCATCACTAAGCATTTCTCCAAGTTGCAAATGTGGAACACATTATGAATTCCATTGAGCTCTTCAGGCAGGTTTAACTTATAAGCCACTGTTCCAACACATTCGATGATCTCGAATGGTCCTATGTATCTGGGGCTTAACTTGCCTTTCTTATCAAAACGCATCACCTCTTTCCAGGGTGATACCTTAAGTAACACTTTGTCACTGACCTCGAATTTCAGAGGTTTACGCCTTTTATCTGCATAGCTTTTCTGCCTATCCCTGGCAGCTTTGAGACGATCACGAATCTGCATGATCTTATCCATCGTCTCTAGGACTATATCAGGTCTTCTTAATTGGACATCTCCAACTTCCGCCCAGCAAACTGGCATCCTGCACTTCCTTCCATACAAGGCTTCAAAAGGTGCAGCTTGAATACTCGAATGATAGCTATTATTGTACGAAAATTCAATTAATGGAAGATGATCATCCCAACTTCCACCTAAATCAATAACACAAGCCCTTAATATATCCTCCAGCATTTGAATTGTACGCGCACTTTGACCATCCGTCTGAGGATGATATGCAGTGCTGAAGTTTAATCGAGTACCCAATGATTGCTGAAAACTCTTCCAAAAGTGAGACGTGTATCTCGTATCCCTATCAGAGATAATAGACACTGGTACTCCGTGATGAGATACAATCTCATCCACATATAGCTGAGCTAACTTATCTGAGCTGTGTGTTTCCTTAATAGGTAAGAAGTGGGCTGACTTAGTCAATCTATCTACTATAACCCAAATAGTATCATTTCCTTGCTTTGTCTTCGGTAATTTAGTGATAAAATCCATAGTTACCATTTCCCACTTCCAAGTGGGAAGTTCAGGCTGTTGCAGCAGACCTGACGGCTTCTGATGTTCGGCTTTAACCTGAGCACATGTCAGACATTTGGCCACATAAGTGGCTATAGATTTCTTCAAACCTATCCACCAGCAATTTGCCTTTAAATCCTGGTACATCTTATCACTTCCAGGATGAACTGAGTATTTGGAGCTATGGGCTTCTTGAAGAATCACATCTCGTAGTCCACCATAAATTGGAACCCATATTCGTCCATTCAATCTTAGGATTCCATCATTGCCATACGATAACTGTTCAGCAGTTACTCCCAATTTTTCATTCGGATAGTTGGCTTCTAATACAACTTCCTTCTGAGCGGCTAGCAATCTTTCATTCAAGCTGTTCTTCAATTCAATGCTTTTGGCATTGATTCTAATGGGCTTAATTTTTTCCTTTCTGCTCAATGCGTCGGCGACCACATTCGCCTTACCTGGATGGTATCGAATTTCACAATCATAATCATTTAAAGTTTCCATCCATCGACGTTGTCTCATGTTCAGATCCTTCTGATTGAACAGATGTTGAAGGCTCTTGTGATCAGAATAGATCACACACTTGGTTACATACAAATAATGCCTCTAAAGTTTTAGTGCAAATACAACAACACCCAACTCCAAGTCGTGGGTGGTGTAATTCTTCTCGTGCACCTTTAATTGACGGGAAGCATAAGCAATAACTTTGCCCTTCTACATAAGCACACATCCCATACCTGTGTGTGATGCATCACAGTAAACCATAAATTCTTCAATTCCTTCAGGAAATGTCAACACTGGTGCATTGCTTAACTTTCGTTTAAGGATATAAAAGGATTCTTGTTGCTTAGGACCCCAATCAAACTTGATATTCTTGCGAGTCAACGAAGTCATGGGTGCAACAATCCTTAAGAAGTTTTCAATAAAATGCCTATAGTATCCTGCTAGACCTAAGAAGCTGCGAATCTCTGTGGGCGTCTCTGGTTCTTGCCAATTCATGATAGCTTCAATCTTAGCGGGATCCACCTGGATACCACGCTCACTAACCACATGTCCAAGGAATTGGACTTCACGAAGCCAAAACTCACATTTTGAAAACTTGGCGTAGAGCTTCTCTTGCTGGAGAAGTTTAAGAATACATCGAAGGTGCTTCTCATGATCACTCTGGTTCTTTGAATAAATGAGGATGTCATCAATGAAGACGATGACAAACTTGTCCAAGTAGGGTTTGCAAACGCGATTCATGAGATCAATGAACGCTGCTGGTGTATTAGTGAGCCCGAAGGGCATTACTAAGAACTCGTAGTGACCATAACGAGTCCTGAATGCAGTCTTGTGCACATCTTCATCTCTAACCTTCAGCTGATGATAACCTGATCTTAAGTAAATCTTGGAGAAATAACTTGCTCCCTAAAGTTGATCGAACAGATCGTCAATCCTAGGCAATGGATATCTGTTCTTGATTGTAACCTTGTTAAGCTCGCGATAATCGATGCATAGGCGCATCGATCCATCCTTTTTCTTCACAAACAGAATTGGTGCTCCCCAAGGAGATGAACTAGGACGAATAAAACCTTTTGCCAACAAATCATCTAGTTGAGTCCTTAACTCCTTCATCTCAGTCGGAGCTAACCTATAAGGTGCTCTTGCAACTGGCGCTGCTCCAGGAATAATGTCAATTCTGAACTCTACTTGCCTATCTGGTGGTAAACCAGGTAGTTCTTCGGGGAATACTTCGAGATATTCAGAAATGACAGGGATGTCTTCGATCTTGGGCTTTGGTTCATCAATAGTCACCTGTGCCATATAAATGACACATCCCTTCTTCATACACCTTGACGCCTTAAGCATGGACACTTGCTTAGGCAACCCATACTGAGTATCTCCTTGTATGGTAAGTGGTTCACCATACGGAGTCTTGATCACCACTTGTTTCTTGTCACAAACAATCTAGGCTTGATTATGAGCTAAGTAATCCATGCCTATTACTATTTTGAAACCAGTTGGCTTTAAAGGAAGCAAGGACAATGGAAAAGAGTGGTTCCTAATGGATATGAAACATCCATCTAACACGGTTGAAGCGGTTTCTATGGTACCATCAACCAATTCTACTTCGTATTTTATGCTTAGGGTCCTAACAGGCAGATTTAATAACTTACAAAACTTATCATCAACAAATGACTTATCTGCACCTGAATCAAATAATACCCTTGCATAAACATCATTGACAAGAAAGGTACCAGTTATCATGTTGTCATTCTGAATTGCTTCTTGTATATTCATCTGGAAGACCCTGGCATTGGTCTTCTTACCTTCTTCAAGTTTCTTTGCATATTTTGGGCAGTTTGTCTTAACATGCCCCTCCTCGTTACAGTTGTAACAAGTTGCATCCTTTATCTTTTTGCAATCCAAAGTCCTATGCTCTTTGGATTTGCATATCCCACAAGTAATCGGCTTTGACTGCGACTTTGATTCAAACCTGCATTTTCCAAAATGATGCTTTTGGTAGGTTTTGCATTTAGGCTTTTCATCTGTTTGTTGGTTACCCCTGTGAGACCCAGAATTCTTTTTGTGGTCTGTGTTCCCCTTACGCTTCTTATCAGAACGTCGTGAGTTATCATCCTCACGTTTTCTTTTTCCTTCTTCAGAACTCTTAAGCGATCTCAGCCTGACCGCATCCAGAGTAAGGGATAACGACAAATCAGCTGCTGACCTAAAAGTAGTAGGTCGAGACACCTTTACACTAGCTTTGATCTCTAGGGCTAAACCCCCAATGAAACGGGCTGTGCTTTTTGGTTCCGGTGTCACCAAGTAAGGAACCAATCTAGACATGGTATTGAAGCTGGTAAGGTAAGCCTGACAGTCTAAGTTTCTCATAACCAATGATAAGAAGTCAGACTCGATTTTCTCAACTTCATGTTGAGGACAGTAATTCTCCTTGATCAAAGCAACAAACTGAGCCCATGATAAGTTGTATAACGGAATCTTTCCAGTAGCTTGGATTAAGGACCTCCACCAAGCTAGGGCTTCTCCCTTGAACGACTGTGAAACATACTTCACAACATCTTGCTCAGCACACCCACTAATATCAACCACTGTATCCATTTCGTCTAGCCATGTCATGCAGTTAATGGCCCCTTTTTCCCCCAGTGAAATCCCTGGGATTGCAAGAGACAAAATACTTATATGAACAGGTCTTTGCACATGGCTCTTGGTTGAATACAATCTTCTTAGACGGAACACTATGCTGATTTGATGAGTGTCGGTCATCATCCTTCCTCGATTCATGAGTTTTAGATGGTGGCTTGCTATGAGCCTCAGAATGAGTCTTAGGGTGTGATTTAGAATGAGGTGCCGATAGGGTCTTGCTTCGAGTACCACTTGATTCATTGTCTCATCTATCCTGAGCTCGAGTAACGGCATTGTCTATCAATGCCTGCAGTTCTACACCAGCTATGTTGATCCTGGTGGTATCATGATTTTCCCTTGGGTGACTGTTGATTTCTTCAGACTCTGCCATGTAGCTTGATTACTACATAAAATCAATTTGATGATTCATTCAGAACTCTATAACAAGATTATCATCTTGATATCTTTATTAACCATGGTGTTAATAAACCATATTGGTTAATTTGTTAAGCATATATATTCAGGATTTTTCATTATAATTATCCTTAGTCATAATTTATTAAAATATTATAATGGCACAAAAGGCCAGGTCACAAGGACAAGTTTAAATTTCAAGCCATGATTTTATAGAATCAAGGCATTAAGGTTTGAACGCAGTTCATTACCTTTCTTGACAGGGAGTCATAGACCACCACTGTCTTTTGTCTTATATGAAAATGAATATGGCCCGCAGGCATTAAATCACTACTGGATGTTTTACATAATACAGAAAGGAATTGGGAGAATCCAATATAAGGATGACTTATGTGATTTTATCGAATCACATTTGCCAGGAATGTTAATATGTTTTTAGATGTTAACAAGGATCTGAATCTTATTAAGGAACTACCATCATGGCCCTGTCCTAAACTGACATATGGGCTAAGTTTTGCCTTTAAGATTTTTTTTGTTTAATATATAATGGCAGATCTTTTTAAAAGGAATGAGATTTTTATTTATTTCATATATTATATTTATGCATGTAATGACAAAATGAAATTTCAAATTTAAACATTCCACTAAAATTAATGGAGAGTACATATTTGCCCTAAACGGGACTTTAACAGAAATAACTTGCCCATGCAAGGGCTAAAATGAAAAGACAACTCCTCGCAGGGACAGGTACATAAATGGATAAATGTTATCACAGGGACTTAATTGAAAATTAAAGAAATACAAAACAAACAATTAAGGAATTTAATGATCCCTTTTGTTCTTCCCTTTGATTAAACTCGCCAAACCCTTTAGAAATCCCCGGCGGCTTCTACGCTCTTCTTGAACCTCCCGCTCCACCTGGCTCAACCTTTGAAGAATCTCCTGCTATTGTGGTGGCGGGATCTGCGGTGGCTGCGGCTGCTGCGGCTGCAGAGGTTGAGGTGGTGGCGGGTATTGGTACCCATAGGCTGGGTATCCAACTCCCTAGGGAGCTCCATAGGGCTCTTCAGGATGGAGAGCATTGTAGTTTGCTGCTACGAGGTATGGGTCAGCTTCGGCATAGCTGTAGTTAGTATGGGCCGGCTGCTCAAAAGGGTTGTACGCTGTTAGACCAGCGTAGGAAGGAATCAGGTTATCATAACCCATGTGCGATGGTGGTGCCACTGGCGCAGAGTCCACCTCGGAAACTGGATTCGAAGTCCCACCCATCTGCGGGTCTTCGTATAGTGGCGGGTAGTGACTGCCACTGGAGTGTTGAGGGGTGCTGAAATGGAATCCCCCTCGCACGGACATCCGTGCTCCTGATCTTCTCCGCCTCGGTGGCTCCGAAGGCGGCTGCTGCTCTGGCGGTGGTGGTGGCGGTGGCGTGACCGCTACAAAACGTGAATCCTCCGAGGGATCCTGCTGCTGCTGCTTCTGAGACTGGTTGTAAGAGGGAGTAAACACCCAGTCGTATTGGGCAAATCTCGCCTCATAGCTGTCTGGACCACGATAAGGTGATCCATGAAAAGACGACCCATCCGAAATCTCGATGGGGTGAGTCGGTGTCCCGGACGGTGGCTCGGTAGGATCGGTATCTTCGTCCATCTCCATGTCCTGGGCTTCAGGGAAATGGTCTGGAAGTACGGGGTCGGGTCTTCAAAGGCGCGGTGCGACCCCGACCGCTGCAGTGGAAGGTAGGAATGGCGAGAATGATCAGACTCATTGCCTTGATGGAGTCCGAAGGAGTCATGGTATGATGGCGAAGAGCTTAGCGAGACCAAACGGCTCGCGGGCTCTAAATATGCCCTCCAATCTTCTTGGGGACTCGTGCTCATTGTCACCGACGGAGTTCGCCGGTGAGAAGGCCCGGCTTCATGGTCGTGGCTAGTGAATGGCGCCTTGCCTTGTCCTCCTCTTCTTCGTGGCGGCATTTTTTATCCTGTCAACAAAAACAAAGAAAACAACAAAGGAAACATATAAAGAATAAAATAAAAGATTAGGATTAGTCCTAAGTCCTTTGCCTAGAATCGGAAGTCAAGGAATGTGCAACTGTGTCATTGAGATTAAACACAAAAGGCTAGTGTTTAATTCACTCAATGTTGGCTCTGATACCAACCTGACACACCCCGATATTTCCACGTATTACCGGTGGGCCCGGTGGGGAGTATCGTGACGTAGTTGATATCATCATAGTCAAATTATCACAGTTTAATGCACAGCGGAAGTTGAAAGGTAAAAACATTACAAACCGAATGGAAGTAATATCAATTATTACATAAACGGTTGTAAGGGATCCACAGGCGGATCAAAATTAAAAGGAACATTGTTCAACAGATTTATAAACATCTAAGCTTGCAAGACTCTTTATTGATGCTAGGAGTAGCCAGCCTATTCCGTCTAGTACCTGCACTTAGCCTTTTTGGAAAATACGTCAGTTTACACTGGTAAATACAATTAACCGACTCATTTTGAAAATGTTTAAGAAAATTGATTTGAATGCACAAGGCACAAAATATCTTTTATAATTGGGACAATTATTTAAAAAAAATAATCTTGTATACAGATTTATATGTTTGTCGTCCGTCAGGGCCGGTTAGAAGAGCCGGATAAGATTAACTGACACACCACAGGTATAACGCCTACAAGGAGAACTCCTTATTGTGGATTACCATTTATACATACGCAACTGTCAGGTGTATGCCTACACCCCGTGCTTAAGTCGTGACCATTTTAATGAATGAGCCGATGATATCCAGGACATGGTCATTAACCCCCCAAAGGCCATATACCAAATAAAACAGATTAAAACCGGTTATGTAAATATATTAATCACAATCCGATTTAAATAACTACACACCCGACCAAGCGGTATTATTATAATACCATATCCCAAGCCCGTATAACGGAAAATAAGTTAAAAGTATTTACCTGAGCAAATTATTCAAATTTATCCCAGCCGTACAAATCAGCAAGTGCAAAGTATCTTTTACTGGTCTCCTAAATCTGGAATGAAGGTTTTAATTGACCTATTAGATTCCTAACGGGTCTTACTTAAGTTTAAACTTAGACCGGTTAGTTTTAAAGGAAGGTATACGGTTCAAAACGCAAGATTAAGCGAAGACCGGAATAGAATGTGATTTAGACCCGACAAGTTTGAAGACTTGTATAATATGGGTAAACTAAACACATTCTGGATTTTGAGATAAAAATGATAAGGTTTGACCCGTTTCGGTTAATTTATGCAAACTAGTTACATAAACCGCACCGAACGCGAAAAATGCATAACGGGTAAACGAATGAGTCATAAATAGGTTTCCTAAGTTAATATGCGTTAAATATGTTGTGATATCAGTAAGATACCTTCCATTATGCCCAAAACGAATTTAAACTCAATTTAAGCCCCGTAGGGGTATTTTGGTCATTTTAAAGGTTATAAAAGAGATTAAATATTAATCTAAGGTTCAGTTATGAAATGATCAGTAAAAATATTTAATTTAATAAGTTATATCAGTAGGGTATTGCATATATGTGAAATTTATCATTTATAACCAAACTATGCACCGTAGGGGCATTTTGGTAATTTGACATAAGCTTTAACGGTCAAATTTGGAAATCTGAGTTCAAAACTTTTTCTTACTGTTAAAGTATAAAAATTTACTTAAAATATCAGTAGGTATTAAGTCTTATATATGATAAAAAAAACAGTTTTAATCCATACTATGCGTTTAAAACGCGCAAAAGTCGGTTTTAAGCGATTTTCGGGTTATAATAGGAAATCTGAGTTTTTGATCAGTTTATAAAGTTCCAAATATTTTATTTATCATATAAAATTAGTAGCAAAAAGTTTGGTATCAAAATGTTATGTAAAACTCATTTTATTAGTAAAAAGGGTATTACCGACAATTATCGATTTAAAGCAAGAACCCTATGTTATGCTCAGCTTCAAAATAAATAAAAATCTTTAAAAATCCCAAAATATTATATTACATCAGTGGGTAAAAATTTTGGTGTCAAAATTTGGGTTTAGATAGGCTTTATGCTAATAATGTCGTTTAATTAATAAAAAGCTTTCAATTTACGCTATTGAGCATAACTCCTAATCTAGACCTCAAACTGATGTCAAATTTCTAGGGCAAGTTTATAAATCAGTAACAAAGGTTTTTGTCCTCTCCCATTTTCAAAAATCTCGTTTTAAGGTCAAAAGGGCATAATGGTCAACTTTTACGCATATAACGGAAACATGCAAATGAATCAGATAAATTAGGAACCAAGTTGTATAATCTCAGAGGGTTATACTAACCTATAACCTGGTCCTAATGGAACTCTAAGGAATGTCTAAACTAAACTAAATCGGGTCAGAACTGAAAGTTAAAGCAAAAGTCTACTTTTGCGACTTTCGATTCCGAACCGAGCCTAAACTCAGAATTGTCGGATTGAACATGCTTAGACATGTTCTTACATTAATTACCAAGTTAATTAAGTGTTAAAACAGGTTCCATAGCTTCTACATTGCTAATTATGAATTTATTTGAAAAATAGCTTTCTGTTGACTTTTTAATATTAAGTTTGACCCGACAATTGACCAAGTTAGGGTGATAATCAGTGGGTGCCCTTTTAAGGGTTTATTACCCACATAATTACCAACTCATAGTCACTTTCAATTCGAAAAATGACTGGACCATTAGTGATTAATCACTAAGTCAAAGCTTAATTATGATGGCTTTGACTTTTGGTCATTAGACTAATAAAACATGAACTAGGAAGGCTAAGAACACTCACAATGGTCCTTAGCACGAATTAGGAGCCTAAGAAAGCTTGCTTGAGCTCCAGGAAGTTCCAGGGAGAGAGTTGGAATGAAATTTGTGAAGTGAGCAAATGAACTAGCAACAACAAGTTCTTATATAGTGATTTTAATTGCATAGGATCATTACACACAAGTCTACAAGTGTTCCTTGATCATCCCAGGTGTCCCCTATGCATGTAATACCACTGGTGCAGCCCCTGAATTCGAAAACCATGCATATAAGGCGGTGGAACTGGCTGGAACAGGTTTTACTGCCAGCGACAGTCTTGCGGACCGTAAGCAAAAAGCCTTGCGGTTCGCATCCACCTCTTACGGACCGTATGCCCAAATTGATGCGGTCCACAACCAAGCCTGAACAGACTTACCTAGTTATAGCCTTGCGGACCGTAAGCCTTGGACCATGCGGTCCGCATTCGATGACCAGAAGACAAAAATTTTTAAAATTTCATATTTTGAACATGTAATCTTTATATCTTCGAATCTTTTGTCTTTTTCCAGTAGAGGGGACCATGTAATCAGGCCTTGCATGCCTTTGCATGTGTTGCCATGCACTTGAAAGTTCTTGGACTTCATTGAAGAAGGTTAATAAATGAGAATTGTCGTAAATGCACCTAAGATTCCATTCTTTGAAATTTTGAATTATTCATCACATTAGTTAACCGGGTTTGAATGTATATCAGATGTTTATAAAACATATTAAGGTTTGGGATTTATAAAAAGGTCACTCAGAGATATTAACATGTTGACACTTTTTAATCCTACCATACATCTTTCAACTTGATCCGGGTTTATAACACGTTTACCTTCCATGACACGTGTCTTTATAATATTGGTCGTGATTTTACGAGGTGTTACAAGAACAAAGCAAACTGGATAGAGTTATTTATCTTGATGTGTAGAGTGCAGAACAGGGAGATGAATCTGGCTACGATCTTAGCAGATTCATTTAGTAGAGGTCGTTGAGGAGGTCCTCGTGCTGGTTTGGATATGGGCCCCTATATTACTCGGATTGGAAGAAATTTAGGGGTGTTTGACAAATATCTCCCCGAATTTCTACACGAGGGGCCCAAGAGGGTAACATTTGGGTTGAAGGAGTTGCAGTAAGCGTGGATAGTGTCATGGATGGAGCCCTACGGCTGGGAGCCGATCAGGCAGGGTCCACAGGTGCAGCCGCCACAGGGACATCCGGCCGAGGATGTGATGCTTCAGGTTGATCCTCCACATCGACAGCGGCCACCACAGAGACACGAGATACCGGCACGACATCAGTATCCGAGGAGGCAACCTCCACCTGAGCCTCTCACTTTACAGTCACTCTCTGGTTATGTGGAGCATAGATTTGACAGGCTGGAGCATTTGATTGAGGCGATTCAGTTGGGACAGTCGAGGCAGGATGACGCTCTCCGCTATATGATGACTACTCACAGCATGAGGATCCCGGACTATTTCCAGCCGAGGCAGCAGGAGGGCCCGGCTGGTGCTGGTGCGAGGGTTGATCCGGATCCTCCATTCCGTGTATTTGGAGAGAGCAGTGTGCAGCTGGGCAGGAGGATGATAGTGATGAGGATTAGAGAGGGGATTGCATGAGGATGCAGGAGCAGCAGCTGACTATTATATCTTTTGTTGATTATTTTTCTTTTATGCTGTTTTTGATCCTCATATTTTTGGTCTGTACTGATATTTATACACTTTGAACAGGTTGGTTAGGGAGGTTGGGTTGGTATGTGTTGAACTGATGATCTGATGATATTTTGATATATATTATGATATGTTTTGGTAGTTTGTGTTGATGATTGATAGGTTGATTGTGTTAGCCGCTTTCGTTCGCGTGTCTGAGGTTAGAGTTGTTTGCTGAGCGTGTTTCGAATTGGAGGGCTTATGTGGAAATGACTGGCACTTTGACAGTCTCACATATCAGCTAAGTCGTTTCCCTTTTTGTTGTTGTAATTTATTTATTTATTTCGTTAGTTAGTTCGTTATTTATTTACTCAGTTCGTTAGTAGTTTAGTAGTTGTTTTTAGGTAGTTTGGAGTCGTATTTCCATTCTTGCATTAGGGACAATGCAATCTTTAAGTGTGGGGATGAGATACATGTAAATAATCGAGTCTTATATTGAAAAATAAAAAAATTAAAAAATTTCAAAAATCCAAAAATCCAAAAAAATCGAAAAATCAGAAAAATGTCCTTTGAAATAAGAAGTTTGCATATTTAAAGCGAAAAATGATAGAAAAGGTGAATTTTTGCTTGGGGTCAAATAATAATAATATGAGATTATAATAAATAGAGCTTGCGTCTAGTTAGGGATATGTGGATAGGCCCGGGTTTGGTTTCAAGTCCCTTTGAGCTAATATACCTTAATCGTCGGTCTGCTAGTGGGTTTTCGCCTGAGAGATATGGGAAATCAAAACTGCCGATAATAGTATAAGGGACACCGTTATAAGTTAAAACTGTTAGAGTTTGTGATCATGCGAAAAGTAGGAAAAATAGAAAAAAAATAAAAAGTGAGCTAGAAACTAAATGAAAGTAGCGCATTCCTAAGTAGTCTGGGTTGGGGATAGTGACTTTACAACCGGATTACCGCTAGGGTGTGTGAAATCGACCGTGCAAAGAAAAGTAAAAAGTACCGAAGCTTAAGTAGTCTGGGTTGGGGATAGCGACTCTACAGCCGGATTGCCTCTTGGTTAGGGAAAGCATCGTCTATGCTCATTGAAAGAAAAACAAAAGAAAAGTGAAAAAAAATGGAAAAAGAAAAAAAAAAGATTGTAAACTCTCTTGGTTTTGATATAAGACGGTTGGGAATTGGTCTAGTGATCGTTCCTTTAGTCCTAAAGCTTGAGGTGGGAGTAGGTAGACTGTAGGTTCTAGTGTGAGACCCTAGGTAGACTGACCACACTTAAATTAAATTCACATGATAAGGGCTTGAGATTGGATTCGGGTTTAAGGGGGCAAGTGCATTCGCAATCGCGGCTAACGCAAGTCTTGGTTTTAATAAGATATAAATAATTTTTGACCTAAGTGATTATTCGTCTATGATTCCGTTGCATAATTCTTTTTCGAGGACGAAAAAAGAGTAAGTGTGGGGATATTTGATGTATTGCAAAATACATCCTTTATTCGTGTATAGTTTGTACAATTTTCCGTTATTTCTAGTTTCGTTTGAGTTAGAATTGCGTGCTAATGATCAAATTGCGTTTTTCCAGGTCTTGGTACTAAAAGTTGATGAAAATAGAGTGAAAACGAGCTACAATGCGGAAACACCAAGTTCCGGAACAAGCTTAAAAGAGTTGGAATAATTTTGAAGAGTTTTGGGATGTTAGAGCTGAATTTTGGACGCAACATTCTGTGGAAAAATGCTCGTGGCGTCGCGCCACAGCTATATGCTCATACAGTCGCGTAACACCAGCATCTAAACAAGAAATTATGGAATTCTACATGGTGGCGTCGCGCCACCAGGATTGTCTTACCCGTCGCGCGACGCGACGGGGCTATCTGGCAAGTTTAATTCGTTTTGTTTTAGGGTTTCGTATTTAATCCAAGTTAATCATCATTAATCAAGAACTTACGAATTCAAGAAACCCTAGGCGAATTTCAGAGCAGTTTTTACGGTTTTCGGAGTGCTTTGGCTTGCGGGAATCATTCGGTTGAAGCTTGGAGCGTAGGAATGAAGATTGTTCGGGTCTTATCTCCCGGTTTTCTTTATTTTCTTGTTTCGATACTTTTTCGATGAATTCTTGTTTTGAACTTGTTTCGTTTATTTTAGACATCATGTTTTCAGGCTAAAACCTTCGTTACTACCTAGGCAAGATGATAGTTTAATCAAGTTTGGATTTTTTATAGTTTTCTATTGTTTTGTTATGGATTGATCTTTGAAAGTAAATAATTCTAGAATATCTGATTTGGTGCATATGCGTATTTGATTTTGATTGTTTTTATTTACTGTTTCACATAGATTTTGGTG
Source organism: Helianthus annuus (assembly GCF_002127325.2). NCBI lineage: Eukaryota > Viridiplantae > Streptophyta > Magnoliopsida > Asterales > Asteraceae > Helianthus > Helianthus annuus. Next base: position 18,901,689 of record NC_035448.2, on the reverse strand, counting down.
AATATCTTTCACATAATGAATTTGTGTTGATTATTCGTATCTTTGCGGGTTCGGGTGATCTTTGGGTAAATCGGCCGATAGCCTTAGAAACAGTAATTAAAATTCAATTAGAATTAAGTATTCTGCTTAACTTGTCGCTGAGAGGCTCGAGTTAGTTATTAGGTCTCAGTGCAATATATAGCTAAGATAGGTTTTGAGAGAAGTCAGTCATAGTTCCCTAATAGCATCTGTGTCTATTAAACCAAGTTAGAATATAGGATTGCCTTAGACTGTCACGCTGAGAGGTAGATAGTCGTATTAGGGTACTTTTAGAGTCATTAGAGGACTGAGAGGAAGTCTAACAATCGGTGTCCACGTCAGCAAATAATAAAGTTGTGTGCCACGTCAGCGTCCAAGTCAGCAAAAACTAACTGGGTATAACCCAGTTAGAAAAGGATCGATGTGGGCCAACATCTTACAAGTTGAGATTATTAGAGGGAATTTTTGAAGTTGGGATTATTATCGGCCAACTAGTGAAACTTTGGATTATTAAAACCCAATAACCCTAAAATAAAATAAAAGATGGTTAACAGGTTAATTTGAAATTGTCAGTGACACAATAAAACACGAACTATTTACCATTATAGAAACTTTTTTTATAATTTGAGTTCAGTTTGGTTAACATAACTTGTACCATAAACCTTTAGAAACTCAACTTATGAAACAATGATGATACAAGTTGAATTACATGACTTAAAAAGCTCTATAATAGTTGGGGTACTTGAACTATTTGAATGTGTTCTTGGCTCAAAAACATATGGGTCAGAAAAGTGTAAAGTGACCAATTCGGGTCCAATATCTTTTTTTTTTTGAAAGGAATTTTTTTTTTTGAAAGGAGGGTCCAATATCTTTTTGACCCGCAGATCCAATGTACATATTATAAATCATAAAAAAAAACTAGTCGGTATAAAAAATAAAAACACTCAAGAAACATGCTTTTTATAACGCTCTAAGCTCGTTACAGTTACAGCAAACAATTATATTCCAAACATTCTAGAAATGCTATTAACATTCTAACATTTTATCAGTTTCACAAGAAAATCGCGGTGTTCAGTCAATCTCTAGGGTATGTAGCCATCGTCTCGGCCCCTGTGGGCCCGCTTTGAGACTTGGATAGATCATAAAACGTATCGGGTCGAATCAGGAAACCATTTCAACAAGAGAAAATGCTTCAGTTTTATCACTAGAACAAAAATTCCGTAACATGGTACGTGTAGTAACGCCACTGCTAAGTACCTGCATATGTATATATCAAAGGTTTAGAAATTAGAATGCAAGTTTTTGATGGAAACACACACAACACCTTCACTGTGTGTTCTTGTGTGAGAGCATTAAACATACCATAAAGGAGAGAATGATGATGCAAGATCAAGAAAAGGATACGGCCACCTGTTAAAGATCATTATATTCACATGATTAATGATGTAAACACACACAACATGTTCATATTGTGTTGTGAAAGTATTGGTACTGTAATGGTTATTTTAACAAGCCACAGGGACGAAAAACGTAACTAACTCTTTATTTATTTTAATTTTAGTAACAGGGGCATTATGGTCATTTCAAATAAACTAACAGAATAACTGGATGGCGTTAGGGAGGGTGGACTGTAATAGTTACGAAAGTGAAACCACAAGGACTGTTTTGGCAATTTTTAAACTAATCGACTGAAATAGTGATTTTTGACAAACCACAAGGACGAAAAACGTAATTTACTCTTATAGTAATTTTCAGAAGTTAAATGGATTTTATAACAAATTTTCTGATTACATTTTTGATACTTTTGGTCGTTTGATATTTTTATCTAAATCGACCTGTTTTAACCCGAGCCTATTTGACCCGAACCAATCTCAACCTTTTTTTTCCGGCCCATTCTGACCCAGGCCAATTTAAACCTTTTATTATTGGCCTGTTATGACCCGAACCCATCACCCTACCAGACCCGACCCACCCGTTTTGTTAGGCTTAAGGAACAGAAAGAGTGATGATTTACCAAAGTGCTATGCACGCGTGAACGACCCACTGGAAGACAACAAAAACGCACGTCCAAAGAACAAAGTATGCAATTCGAAACCATGGGAATCGCTGAAATTAACAAACTTTATTAAGAACATAACTAGATATAAAAACTTATAATACCCGAACCCGAAAACAGTTGATGATGATCTTACCAAGCTGTTCAAAGCAGTGTCACCAAGCAAAAACACAGCATTGACGGAGTGCATATTGATAATGAACTGCGTATAATACACAAAAACAAAATAAAAAAACTCGATAAAAATAAAATTTGAACCGATTGAACAAAAGGGTTGAACAGTGGATCAAACTTACAAAGTTCATATTATAATCTTTAATCGCAAGAAACGGTACTATGATAAACCAGAAAACTAAGTCTGTAAGCACAACAGCACCTGCTTGCATCTGAAAAATAAAATATTTCTATAAATGTTTTTTTATTTTATAATTTTTTCGTTCATGTTTCGGGTATTTTTACCTGAAACATGATCTGAAAAACGTAACCCCAAAAGCCAGCAACTTGACGAGGACGCGTACGATCGATGGGGCCCACGTACTTTGCGGCATTGGGCAAATTGGTAATTTCAGCTCCTGCAGCCTGTTGTTCTTCATCTTGTTCTTCACTTCTGTCACCACCAACTTTGTTGTGATTTTGGCAGCATCCATAAATTGACAACAAAGATCCAATCTGTGCAAAGAAACACACCAACAAAACAAATTCAAAAAACTTAATATTAAAAAAAATAAAAAAAAAATAACAGCTTTAATAAAGAAAGATAAAGAGAAACAAACATACCCCAAAATATATGGTAATCAATGTAAAAGTCCATCTGTAATCACAACCCAAAAGAACACAAAGTAAATTTCAGAACCATGATTTAAAAGAAAACATAAATTTAAAAAAAAAAATATATCATGAAGTTGAGGAATCAGAATAAAGCCACTCTGATATTAACTTTTGAAAAGTTATCAAATTTAGTTAAATTATTCAGTAAAAGTTATCAAATTTAGCTAAACTATTCAGTAAATTTGTGTTAGTGACATGGATAATTGGTAAATTGAGGAACTTGCAGCTTTCTTGATATTTAACTTTTAAAAAGTTATCAAATTTAGTTAAACTATTCAGTAATTTTTGTATTTTTTTTTTTTTTTTTTTTGAATGGCCAGTAATTTTTGTATTAGTTTCTTGATATTAAACTTAAAAAAAAAAGTTACTAAATTTAGTTAAACTATTCAGTAAAAAAAAAAGTTACTAAATTTAGTTAAACTATTCAGTAATTTTGTATTAGTAACATGGGTAAATTGGTAAATTGCAGCTTTCTTGGATGTAGAAAGAATCTAATACCCAACAAAGATTCTTGAAAATCAAGTGGAAAATAAAGATTGCTTTCATGATGAATAATAATGCATGAAGACAAAAAAAAAAAAAAAAAAAAAAAAAAAAAAAAAAAAAAAAAAAAAAACTTACTGTGTGTAGTAGTAAAATATGCTACCTCCATCAACAACAGCATTAAGGGTAATTAAAATCAAGAGCACAACAAAAGCAAATATTCTGTAAGTCATCAACCAAGCTGGATGTATTCCTTTCAAACATGGTTTCCAAACTTCATCATCATACAACACACCACCATCATATTCATCTTCATCATCATCATCATAATCACTTCTGTTTCTTGATTTTCCATTGAAGGGTCTTTCATATTTTGTTATGAGATATGAAGCCACACCCATTGCTGTTAAGATCCATACACAACATAACAACACTCTCCAGTTTAACCAGTAGCTTGTGGTGGTTGTATCAGCACCCATCACAGGCTGCCAACTGTTCTTTGACCCTCCTGTCAAGAAATCCATTTTGGTTACCAAAGATAATAATTTGAGGTTCATTAATGGTTGAAATGAGGCATTACAATTAACAAAAGATTCCAAATTTTAAAACTGAATTTCCACTAAAAGATTTGGATTAGATATAAGAAATTAAAACAATTGAAAGAGATGGAAAGATGTCAAGTTGTTAACTGCAAGCAAAGGTAAGATGAGATACTTACAAGAGAAAGCAAGAAGATGTGTGCAAGAACAAAGAGATGCTTTGCTTCTTTGGTTCAGATAATTTTTTGTATTTATATAAATATTTATATAGATTTAAAAAGTGTACAATATACCCTCTTTTAGGATTTTGAAAAAATTTAAAAATGAATAAACAGATGTGCTTGGAGCATAAGCTTTCAACTTTCAAGGTGTTTTATATGAGCAGGTTTAGGGAACTGAGAGCTTTGTTTTGTGTGGTCTTATTATGTCACAATCTCAATAAAAATATATGCTTCTCCCATGCAATTATTTTAATCTTTTTTCATAGAGGGGTGTTTGTCATCTGAGGTCTTGTATGAAAGTGAAGAGAGGGTGAGGGGCCCATTATCAGAATGCTTTTGTATGTGGATTTTGTGTTGGATTTTGATATGCTACTTTACTCATATCTTGATTTTGTAAAAACTAACCAAATTTGTTATAATGCAAAATCTTTATTCAGTACTTTGTATAATATTTAAACAAATATTTAGTTTAGTTTTGCAACACCAGACTATTTATACCTATTAATATTGTTTGTTTTAGTATACTGAAAATTTTGACTTTACATGTGTCAAGAGGTCACACGTCATAGCATGATTTTCACCCGACAGTTAATTATGAAATTCTCATCTCATTAAGGTTAGCCATTCCTTATGAGCATAATATCTCTTTTATCCATGGCCAATATACAATTTGTCTAATGTGTTACAAACGCCCCTCTTAAGAACTCATCATCCTAGATGGTATTTTCCCCACCATACCGAATGATACATAGATGTAAGATCGTAGTTATCAATAGTGATTGTAGTGATCACTATATATAGCATGCCACATAGCGTATAGGTATAGTGTCGATAGTAGGGTTGTAGCGATAGATAGCGAGAATAGTCACACTTTTCTTTATTTATATAAATAACAATTAAATATAGCTATAAAATAGCTGAATTTTAGATTTTTGTTAAATATACATGTAAAATAACATATATACCAGGGTATTTTGATATAATATATATAAAATTCTTAATCTTTTTTTTCTAGTGTATCGCTTTTTATCGCTATTCACTATGTAACATATAGGTGCCTCGCTATTTGTCGCTATTAACAACTATGTGTAAGATTCAATTGTTAAAGAGTTATATGTTTCTTTTTTTTCTTTTCCGTTTTTTTTTTTTTTTTTTTTTTTTGATTGAAAGTTAGCAAGATAGATGTAACCTGAAATTTAAACATTTGAATAATATGTAATGAGTAAGTGATTTAAATACAATTATTAGAACTTTCAATAAACAAGTTGATTATTTAAAGGTTAAAACATGAAGAAGGGTCTTGAATCATGACTCCTTGACTTCTACATAGTCACAATCAACCATTTTAAGTTCAATAACTAATTGTTTAATTATCTAAGATTATAGGATATGTTAAGTACTTCTACAGTTCTACTAATAAAATTCAATATGCAGATTTATTATTAGAAACATAGAAAACATAACTTAAATAAACAGTAAAAATGGAAAAGGACAACATTATTTAACTTTGACTTCAAATATAACCTAGAATTCTTCTAAGTGGAAGGGAACCACTGTAACTTATAGGCAAAAGTCTTGTGCTTAATTGATTGATCACCAAATAATCCATCTTTAATCATTGTTTTGGTACAATTATGACATGCTATCATTTTTATTTAGATGGGTATACTTTTTTTCAACCATAACTTTAATATCCTGTTTAAATTACTTTTTAATGGCTTTAAAACTTTTATATTCATATTATATATATTACATAAAATCATATGTCCGTTTAGTCATGCAATTCTAACTGAACTCGGTATATAGAGCTTGTATAGAGTTTATCTAGGCTCGGCTTAAATCCAGCTTTATTAAAAAATAGCTCCAGGTAATTTAAACTTATAGTTGTACCGCTATACTTCGGTCTTACTAAGCCAACATATAATGATTTTTACAGTATTAAAATTTAAAACCTATCACCATTAGTAATTCTTTGATGTTTTGTACTTTTATTTATTTATTCATATTTTTCAATACATAAATCAATTTTATAAGTATTATTATAGATCATAAAGGGTATGGGCCTCTTGCCGTTCAACATAAACAAACAAAGATTTTGGGCCATCATAACCATAGGAATGGACTTATAAGGCCCAACCCATATCCATCAAAGATGTTACATCAAAGATAACTATCAGAATACCTAATAAAATACCAAAGAAGGCTAATAGTCTTACATGTATATGTATTGTATGGTCTATGTAATACTGTAAAATATAATACTATACACTATGTTGTATACATTATGATTTTCTAACCTTAAAATTTAGGTAAAAATATAGGTGAGACAATACGAAACATAAAAATTAACAGTACATCCGAGCGAGTTCAGGGAGCACAAAGGTTTCATGATTTTGTGCTATTATAGTTAACTAGGTATTATAAGGGGCGGACCTACCTTATAATAAGGGTAGCCCCGCTACCTTTTGACGCTTCGGCGGTAGTGTAAATTTTGGAAAAATTGGCGTTTTTTTCCGATTTCGTTACCCTTTTATGAAACGTTACCCCAATAACGATTTTTTAGATCCGCCACTACTATTGTTGTTCTAAAACTAGCACCTAACTAACGTGACACCAGTTAAAAATAATAATAATAATAATAATAATAATAATAGTAGTAGAAGTAATAATAATAATAATAATAATAATAATAATAATGATAATGATAATTATTATTATTATTATTATTATTATTATTATTATTATTATTATTATTATTATTATTATTATTATAATAACTTTTATAGTACATGTACTTCTGCTGCATGGGTTGTGGGGGCACAGGGATTCAGTGGATCATCTCATTTGCATGCAAAGGAATGTGAAGACTAGTGTGATCTTTAATTTATACATCTAGAAAACACATAATGCATGAATCTAAAACGCAAATAACACCACAAATAATTCTTAAATTTTGAACCATTTTTCTATCATACCCTCATTTGTTTCACATATTTCTTCATCTTTTTCCCCAAACAACCACCAAAATCAGGTGACCCGACCCGGAACCCACATGGATCATAAAACCATGGTTAGACCAATCAGGACCCGACACCTGTTTATTCCTAGTTGTTTTGATTAACTTCTGCTTTTCAGAAAATAAACTCATGCAACATTCATGAGCTAGGATACCCCCCCCCCCCCAAACACACACACACAAACGGCCCAAACCTACCATGAAAGTTTCAGTTTGAACTGTAATTTCGACAACTTTGGTTGCAATCTCAGGTCGGAAAAAAATTTACAAAGACAAACTTATAAAGATTTCGGTTCTGATCAATGACGAGAAACATAAAAGAGTATAGGGACATACCTTTGAAATTCATGGTGAGTGTCATGAATGCTGTTAATCTAAGAGCAGATGAACACAGAAAGGTCCTTAATGCAAATGGCGCGAGTAATTCACGAATTTATAACACCAACTTTTGGTATGTTAACATTTATGTTTATGTTATACATGATGGGTAAATTCCTAAAAGTGGAGTAAATGAATGGAACACCACACATGGGATGAACACTAAATAGCTCTATCAAGTGTATATTGTAGGAAGGACAAACAGTTTGGTAATCAGCTCATATGTTTTGTGCAGTGTACCAGACTAGCTACATAAGTACTTAACTTAACATACTATAAGTATAATTACACAAATAAATAATTGGATGTCTCTGATTAAGCGAAAAAAGAACACGAGGCGCCAACCAACCTTAGGTAGACCAACACAACATACCGAATCGTAAAAAATATTGAACATATTTTCTTGCAATTGTTACCAAGGGCGATTTCATAGTTTTAAAACGAGTGCACTATGAACTAGCCAGATGATTTGAGAACCCCTGAGAGGTTGCCTGAGGTAGGGTCATTTCTACATTTATTGATTTGACTACAACAAAAGGGGTTGCGGTGCAGTTTGTTGTCCGTTTACATTCCCATTTGTTTGTAATATGTTGTTTTGGTATTTTAATGGAAAACCTTTGTGTATAAAAAAAAACTACAACAAGATGTCACCCGTGGTAGGGGCGAGTTCTCATCCACTATGTTACCTCGTACTTCTCAGATGACTTAGCCGGTGCACACGCTTTAAGACGAATAAGTCACCCTTGTGAAACAATTGCAAGAAAATACCGTCTTGTGATGACTGTATTCTTCGGTAGTTACCCACTTATAAAAAGATTCTCGGGTAACGCGTCAAACTATGTTAGAGTAAAACCGACCGTTTTAAAAGGTGTCAATTTGGTTCAAGTTAAAACGAATTCCGATCAAACTGGGCTAACCTTGAAATGGGTCGTTATATGAGGAAAAAAAGTATCAAAACGGGTTCACATGCCATATTTTCTTTTATGGTGGCTAGTAGGGATGAATGACAGTGGTGTCAGCGGTAGCGTCTAGTAGGTGGTGGCACAACAATGGTGGTGGGTGGTGCTAGCCCATGTGTAACTATTTTAAATTAGCAAGTTTATAACAGTGATCGAAATTGACCTGCTATATAATTTGTAAATCTAAATTTACTCGTTTCATAAATGAGTAGACCAAAATGAACCTATAACTCTATAAGCACCCTTTATTCACCCTAGTTAATCTATTTTTTTTTTTTATAAAGAGTTATGATTGCTAAGTGTATAGAGAACACATGAGAAGCTCTCCTAGCATACACCACCAATTCTAAGGTGATTAAACTAGGTGTTACATTAGTACTATCATAGACCTTTGGGTTAGAATCAATTTCAAGACGGTCTTGGACAAACTGACTTGTAAACTAGCAATAATATACAAAGTACAGAGAATGTGGCTAGAGTTTATTGTTAAGGAAAAGGAAAAGTTACAAAAAAAACAAAAAAAAAAAAAAGACTAAACAATAAATAGGAAAACTATTCTAGCTAATCGAGCTAAGAGAAAACCCAAAACAATATGAGTCCAATAACTTATTACGCTAACACACTTCAACTTGACTCACTAACCAGCTTATTCACAGACCAACTGATTTAACAACTAAAATTCCTTTCAACTAACTACCTACCAAATTGACACATATCAAATCCAATTGAACAAGAAAATATGCATGCTCCATAGTAGTATAATACTTCATCTGTATTATAATTGGGAAACTACTGAAGGCTAGCTCCATGAAGAAAGGTTTTTATGTTAGCAATGACGGACTACTTTTCCAAGTGGATTGACGCAGAAGCATTCGTACAAGTCAGGGATAAGGAAGCAGTGTCTTTAAAATGGGAACTAGCGATTTGTACAGGGTCACACAAGGAGCTGATGAATCCTTGAGAGATTATGTTAACAAATTTGGTCGGGAATCACTAGATATCTCGAACTTAGATGTTGCTAAAACTATACAAGCATTTAAAATGGGTTTGCAAAAAGACTATGTTTTTTCGGGACCTTGTTATGAATCCTTGTAGAAATCGTGATGAGGTTAGGAACAAGGCTTTACGATTTATTGGGTTGGAAGATGATAAGAAAATTCAGCAAAGAATAGATGCATCGGCCAACTACGAAATCCCAAATAGAAAATCAGAACATCAAAATCCTACAGAGGAAAACCTTATACTAAATTTGATAACAAAAGGGTAAATGTTGTAGAGGATGAGGATGATGAAGATTATCCTAAACTAACAGATTGCTGTTTTATTACTGATATTTCAGGTTTATTGTATGCCATGAAAGACTTGGGGGACAAGACTAGATGGGCAAGAAAGAATGACAGAGGTTCTGCTTGGAAGAATATGTCTAAATGGTGTGCATACCATGAGGACTTTGAGCATAATACCGAAGAGTGCATTGCTCTAAGGAAGGAGATTAGCTATCTCTTAAGTACAGGCCACTTGAAGGAGTTGCTGGAAAAGAAGATGGATAGAGCTCAGGATATCGATAGGAATTCTAAACGAGCGACATCTCCACAACCGGACGCTAAGGTAATTAATTTCATATTCGGAAGGTCCGACATGTGTGGTACATCCTATTCTGCAGCTAAGAGACACACTAAGGAGTCAAAGACAGAAAAGGGATAAATACCAACATGGACAATGACTCTGTCTCACAACGAAGTAATCACCTTTGAGAAAGAAGACCGGGAGAACGTTCAGGATACTCACCATGATGGACTGGTGATTACTCTGTTATTGCTAACCATTTTATGTGTATGATCCTAGTGGATGGTGGAAGCTAGTAAATATCATTCAGCTTGAAGGTCTGAGGAGGATGAACATTCAAGACTCAGAAATCATCTCAAAATCCTCGGTGTTGGTTAGATTCAGTGGCGAGGCTAAGAATACTGTTGGGGAAATCAAACTGCCAGTATACATCGAGGGGGTAAACTCTATACAAAGATTTTGTGTTATTGATACTTTGTCTTGTTATAATATTATACTAGGTAGACCGTGGATACATGATATGAAGGTTGTACCTTCAACCTACCATCAATGCGTGAAGTTACCAACTCCTTGGGGAGTGGTGAAGATCGAGAGTGACCAGCAAGAAGCAAAGGAGTGTTACATATCCTCTATGAAATCCTCATCAAAATCCCAACATGGATAACAATTAAAGAACCGAGCACATGATATCCTGGAAGCAAGGGAGTAAGATGTCAAACAAGTGTCCCTGGACTCAGACAACCTCGATTGTAGGAACTAATATCCCTAAGGATATTGAGCAAGAATTGACAGAGTTCTTGAATGCCAGAATATGCACATTTTCTTGGAAGCATGGGGATATGACAGATATTTCTAAGGATATCATAACACATAAACTTGGTATAGATAATTCTTTCAAGCCTATTCATCAAAAAGAAGAAAATTTGCACCGGAGAGGAACTTAATCATCCAAAAGGAGGTAGAAAGACTTTGTTCTGGCTATAAAAGGGGGTGCTTGGTTCACTTGAAAGGCATCCCTTGGCAAACCACTACTCTCCCACTTTGCCATTCCACCACCACTACAACACTAACACCCACCACCATCATCCATCATCCATCTTTAGAGTGTGTAGTAGTCTCGGGATCCAAGATTGATCGTAAGAGTTCTTGCCAATCAAAGGCTATGTTTGGCTAAGCCTCTTACATCACTTGGTGAAGACAAGTTTTTAATGTATTACTTTTGATTTTTAATCTTTCGGCACTTTTTAATTGGGTTTGTATTAATGACTTTAATAATTAGTTTCTTATGTTGAAGGTGAATTGTCTTTACCATTTCTTCATGATGTCTTGAGGTTGCTTTACTGTCTATATAAAGTAAATGATGTCATCATTTGTGTCTTTACGATCTATATAAAGTACGTTAACTACCTGGAAGGGGGTTAGGAGGGTGGTTTGGTAAAGTTTTTGTCTCGTTCAGTGTATAGATCCTGCGAGGACCTGGTTCAAGCTTACTAGGACCTCCTTCAATGGCCAACGGTATTGGATGGCGGGGGTGCGAATAGCTTGAACCCCTCATATGTAAACTACTATTAACACCTTAAACCGGCTTCTTGGGATTGTATCCTTGCTGACTCAAACCACTTAGCCGAGGGTAACGTCACCTTCAAAAGAGGGGCCTACCACTTTTCGCGTTAATAACTAACTTAATTGTCTTTCAATATTCCAACCCTTTAGGATTGTATCCCTGCTGACTCAAACCACTAGGTTGAGGGTAAAGGCAAAGATGATCATGGAAACCAATGAAATGATATTTATTCTTTAGTATTATAGATACAATAGTCATTTCGTTCTCGTCTTCTAAGGTATCTTCGTGAGAACAATGGAGATCCAACAAGAATCAGTGAAAAATAACAAAAACCAGTGAAAGACATCGAAGACCCGCCTTGACAAAGTTGGGCTGACTAACTCCGAGTTAAACCAATTAGCTTCGAGTTGGACCGACTAGTTTTGAGTTTCATTGATTCTGGGTAATGTAGACCAAGTTGATGTCGTATTGATAGCCTACCGAGTACCGAGTATCGAGTACCAAGTACTCAGCCACATAAACCGATGTTTACAATATTGATTCAAACCATTTAACCCAAGCGAAAATGAAAGACCAAAATAAATGAAATTCAAACAAAATAAATTAAAATTGAGTTCTAAAATAATTGACATGTTTCAATATTCAAGAATTATAAGACACAGCTTTTGGTTTTAAGTCCATCTTCTTGTGAGAAGCATTCTAATCTACTTATAATTATACATGATTGTTCATTATAGGACACAAATCCTTGAAAGGAACATGGGGCGTGAAGCCAGCCATAGTCGCAATAATGGGTGTGAACACCACCCCATAAGGGCGCAAGGGCTCGGGCATGAAGGAATATGTAGGCATGAAGCTTGAGGTTTAGTTTAATTTGTATCTTTTAATTAACAAATAATATGTAAATAAATTAATCTCATCATTTCTTTTTTCAATTTTATATTGCTCGCATTGTCAAATTTCACATTCCTACAACATGACATATGTTCTTGGGTGTAAAAGGTGAAACCCCCCACCGCCTATGTGGCATGTTTTTTTTCTTCTTCCACATTTCACATTCATCATAACTAGGGGTGCTAAACGAATCGTTTTATATACATTTTTTTTTCTTAAATTAATATATTAAAATTAGTATTATACTACGAAAAAAAAAACAAATGTATATACAACAATTGCATTTTAATTATAACAACTTATATCAATTTCTCTATTAAGTTATAATATGACATAAAATACCTAACTAATTAAATTTATGACATAAAACACATTGTAAAAATATAATATAATATACATGGGTTATATGTAAATCCAAACCCACAAACCCGTCCAGGTTGACACGAACCCGACCTGTTTAGTTAAACGGGTTCGCGGAGTTTAACCTGAAAACTGACCCTAACTTGTTTAGACTAAACCCAAACCTACAAACTTTGTTTTAAGTTTATGTCGTGTTTTCCGTGTCAGAAATTCACACCCTTAATCACAACACATAGTTGTATATATAGTATGTCTACTATGTTAATCATGTATTCGCATTTTGAACCTAACACACATTTAAATCTTACTTTAATCATAACCTAACACGAATTATTAATCATGTCAATCACCTTCTACTTGATCATGACTCGTGTATTAATAAGTTGACACAGACACAACTAGTTTAACAAAAAAAATTACTAAGAAAATCAGAAAACGCGAACACTTGTTAAATCGCTTCATACAGAAAAACGAATAAACAATAAACAAGCCAACTCATGAATTCATTAGGTTACCCTCTTACTAATATTTTAATTAAAACTGTTATGGGTTCAACAAAAACTAACCACAACCTTTATATGTCAAATCCAAAATCACAAGCTTCGTTTTGGATTCGTATCCAATAAAAAACACACCACATGCTACAAATTCGACTCCCATATGAAAGTAGTGGCATTAGGCTGGACGGTATGGGGACCGTCCAGCAACGTCGGAGTTGAGACGCCGTTCCCCATCTCCATTTCATGCCCTCCGTCGCCGTGCCTCCTTTGTCGCCATCGTCGGGGTTGAGACGCCTAGGACAGGCCTCCCCCTCTCACACACATATATACATACAACACATATACATATATATTTTAGGCCTATTCTCCATTTCCTTATCTCCATCCTCTTTGTCTCATCCTCATACCCGATCTACGTGGCGCTTACGTGGCGGATCATCCTCCAAGGATGGTCCATCACCATACCGCATAGCCTTAGATATGTCTAAAACATCATTCTAAACAAATTTATAATCGTCCGATCGACTCCCATATGAAAGTAGTGGCATTAGATATGTTTAAAACACCAATCTAAACAATTTTATAATCGTTGATCCTTAATACATGGCTTAAATGTTTCTCTTTCATCACATACATTTACATCTTTCTTAGGAATCTCAATTATACATCACATACATTTACAGCTTTCTTGGAATCGCAGTTATAATTTATAAACACCAGATTCTAGGTATTTAGTGGATATAAATTAATTATACAAGATTACTAATTAAATGGTAGTGTGAATGTGAACATGTTGTTGAAGAAGCAAGCAAGCCGAGAAAAATGGGAGGGTCCGAGTGGTGAAAGTAAACGTGACCCGGGAGACAAGGCGAAGGCAGGGCCAGGGTCAGTTGATGGGGTTCGGACCCACGAGAAAAAAGATGCATGTGGTGGTGGTCATGGTCAAACCCCAACTCCTCAATTAAAGCCTGACTGACAACCCTTGCTTCCCACCCATCATCATTCACCCTCCAAATCTTTTTCGTAAACATCGGAAATAATAATATAAACATTTTTATATGTATTCTAGGGTTTAGTTAACTTAAGAATTATTATTGTGATTAGTACACATGTTAGGTTTTCAAAATCATTTTGTTGCCGTCCCAATTTATAAAGAGGAATATATATAATTATGCCAGATCTTACTAATCTATGATCTAAATTTGATTCGGATACTAAATAAATTATTAATTTCATTATTGATTATCTTTATTCTTGATATAAAATTAACTTTTAAGTAAAGGAAGCGTGTTTTCTATACGTAGTGTTGTCAATGTGTGTAAACGAGCCGAGCCCGAGTCAAACTTGAGCTTTAGAAATAGAGCTCTAAACAAGCTGAACTCGAACCTGAGCTATCTTAAACTAAATGAGCTGAGCTCGATCCAAAATGATACTGGGCTCAACTCCTTTACACCCCTATGTTGCTGGATGCGCGGGGGGGGGGGGGGACAAGATTATGTTATTATGTTACATAGTCGTTATACGTATTACAGTTAGAGCAATAGATAAGTTGATACATCTATTTTTTTTGCTCATAATAATTGTGAGCTTAAAATTAACACTGTAAAACAACCCATCGCATATATGCATATGGACGCCAACAAATAACCAAGTATATATGTAGAATTGCAATACCCACTTATGCATATGCAAAGATCATTCAACGTGTGATATCCAACATGATTATGTAACCGTAAAACCATCTTCTTTTCTCCCTCATTACATTTGATCTTTCACTAAATATACATAGTTATTGTCGAATCCGGAGGTTTTGAGCCCAACTACAGAGATTCGTCTACCTCCAAATAAGGTCTTCGAGATGATCTACAAAAAAGAACACCGTTAGCCTCGTTACGGAGGACCGCAGGGGGAATCTGTGACCAAGCTCCAGCGTGAGAATAAGAAAACTTGCCGGTAAATAAACAAGATTCTGGCACAGTGATTTGGCCGGAATGTATGGTGTGGATTATGGGTTATGGTTATTCATTGAGTCTCTCAGAGAATGTCATCCCTAGTCTTGGTCCAATGAATCTTATGTATGGGCTTGGACTAAGCTTCTCATATACTGAGCTTTTTTGTGTGGGTCACTGAGATACGTGATCGTGTCCCTTATAATAGCCTATTCTGATCCCCTACTTGATCCAACGATTGGGGGTGGGCATCCACACGTGAGGAGAATCCGGTGGGTGGCATTTAAATCTTTGACAATATTGTTGCTCCCTATTCGATTCCCTATTAATACGCGCTCAATTGTCTATCAGTTTTTCACTTTCAATCTTTTCACTCCTTCATCTTCTTCCTCTTGTTGCCCTAACTCTCTCCAAGATGAGTCGTAAAGGCAGGTATTCGATTTATTCTGTAATTAGTCTTGATGAGTTGAAATCTTTTGTCTCTTCCTACACATCCCCTCCGAGCTTTCTTCGTATTTACCTGGTCCCACCGAGCCGGTCGTATGTTCCTCGGAACGCATTGTGATTTACACTTTATCCTTTTTGGTCTATGGTGTTCGATACCCGCTTTCGTCATTCAAAATTGATCTTCTCAAACACTACGACAACCATTTCTCTAAGGCTCATCCTCTTGCTTTCCCGAGGATTGTTGATTTTGAACTGACCTGTGCCTCATTTGAGGGTGTTCCGATGGTGCCATTGTTCTGGCGTTTTTACCGTTTGAGATCTGACGGTGACTGTTTCACTTTTGAGAAAAGAAAAGACAATATTTCCGTGCCCTGCTACTCCTTCATGCCTACCTTTAGGGGTGTTCAAAACCGGATATCCGAATCCGTATCCGAAATTTCGGATATCCGTATCCGATTTTTCAGATATTTCGGATTGGGATATCGAATATTTCGGATCAGATTTTCGGATACGGATAGTTTTGAACACCCCTACCTACCTCTACATATCCAAAGGAACGGAAAACCGGTTTATCTTTGTTTCTCCTTCGCTGTTGTCTAAGCCCCTTTTTGCTAGGGACCCTGCTTTTGCCATTGAGGATGAAGTTCCATTTCTGTTAAGCATTGAGAGTTCGTTGTGGAAACTTAGGTGTGAAAACCCCACTCACGCCTTTAATTTTTTTGAGGGTGTGTTGGCGATGGGGGGCTTGAGCCCCCTTTATCCTCGTCGCCCGTAAGCCCAGTCAGGGGCCCTCGTCGGCAGTTATTATGGTTCTTTGCTTCAATTGGTAATGCATCAAACGATATATATATAGGGTCAGGATTTAGAGAAAACGGTGAAAAGTGTGAGAACGGTGAGAACACTTATGGGTCGTCCGATCAAAACAATCCATGGACTAGATTGCGCGATGGCGTTTTCGTAAATAACATCAATTTTATTATGTGGGACGCGTTTCATTAAGGGTAAAAGGGTCTTTTACCGCTCATATTCAAAACGCCATCAAATAATAACACGCCATTCAAAACAAATAAAACCACATTAAAAACAAAACGCAAAAAATTGGTGATAAAACGCGTTGGATATTACAGGAAGATGAAACAACACGGTAACTGAATTTCAGTTATTAACATTTATTAGAAGAAATTCCCTCCTAAATTACACGCCAAAAACATCATTATATAAACGGGGTAAAACATAGCTTCCATAATCACTTAAATCTATCCATTTCTGCAAAAACATCTTTAACCAAAAACGCCAACTTAACCAAAACGCAAAAAATGGCAACAATCGTTTCGTGGAGATACACTCTGGCAATCAGGCGATTCGTCCTCCGTTTTGACAACAGAATGAGGGTGTATGTTAAGACGGTCAGGGCAATTTTGAAGATGGAAGAAGAAGTACAGAGTAGAATCTTATCCCTTGGCATCACTCTAGACAACGAATGCCATGAAACACATATACTTATGAAAGCATTAACCATGAAATTTGGACCAATCAAAGCAGATGTGAAGCCGGACCCTGTCATGACATCATGGCGTTTTAATGATAAAACAGACATGGTGACCGTTACATACGACAACGGAGAGTAGGAAGTCTACCGGCTAGAAAATATCATGACAAAGCAGGGTCTTGGTTTCATGGAAGAATTGCATAACGCCACTTGTACCAACAAAGAAATGGACTCAAAATTGGAGTTAATGCAAGACATGTTCAAGTGGAGGCATCAGAATCTTCAGGAACAAGAAGCTGATGAAGGTGAAGGTGAAGGTGATGATATGGATGAAGATCCAGATGAAGACTCCGAGGAAGAAGATGACGCAAGTGATGGATACTTTTCGGATAAAGTACCATCTGACGAACGGTTTTAATTTTTTTTCCTCTTTTTTTTTTCTTCTATGTAATGTTCTTTTCTTAAGATAATTAAATGATATATTTATCTCTTTATTAGCAAAACGCAAAAAAAAAAAAAATACTAAAAAGGTTATTCCTTACAAAACGCCAAAAATAACAAAAAATATTTTTCCTGCTTAATATTTTATTTTCTCCGTTATTGTATTTTGTCATCTTGGTCTGCATAACGTCATTTAAAAAAATGCCAAACTTAGAAGATGGGACGTCTATCACCTATAAAACTGATAAAAACTGATCAAAACAGTAAATACAAAAACAGTAACTGAAAAGACAGGTAATTTATTACTATCATTTATTACAATAAAAAAGTCTCGCCTAAACTACGCGCCAAAAAACTCCTATAAGAGGGGGGTCTATACACAATGAAATTGATCACACCCAGAAAACACAAACGTCATATCTTCTAGAAACCACTCACTTTAAAACGCCAAAATAATGTTAGTTAATAAAACCACAGATGGCAAAGCTTTCACTGAATGGATTCTTCTTCTGAGAGGGTTATCTCAATAATATTTTGCTGAATGAGGTAGACAAATATTCAAGAAAAAAAGACTGATGACAGTGATATGTCATCATGTGAGCTTTGTTCTTGATGAATATAAGCATGGAATAAAGGGATCAACACAAGTGTAAAATGCTATTTTGGACTCCATTATTACAAATAGCATCAAGCAAGAGTTGATCTTTAATGACATGCTACCAAACAAAATATCACACCAAAAAACAGGATGCCACTAAGCAGTTTCGCCTGAAAAAGACGGGGTTTATGTAGGAAGTTGGCATCTAGCTAATATATTCAAAAGGTTCAAAACGCCAAAACAAATTCAAGAAGAAGGAGCTGATGACAGTGAAAATTCGGAAGAGAAATTAGATTACCATTTTTAATTTTTTTCTTTTTCATTTTATATTGTTTTGTTATCAACTTATCTGTTGTTTTGTTATCTAATTCTCTACAAATAAAATACATTATTATATAAAACGCCAAAAACTACAAACACCAAAACGCTAGTAGTGTGAAAACTGTGAGAACGGGTGCTGGCAAAGCAACTTGTCAAATGTATTAAACGCCAAAAAATTCATTAAATGCCAAAAAAAAACATTTGGTCTTATTGTTAACTTATGAAAATATTAATGACTCGTAGTGAATTATTATACAAAACGTCACAAAAACGCCAAAAAAATTGACCTGAAACGCTATAACGCCAAAAAATTATCTATGTGACACAAAAACAATTAATTTAACGCCAAAAAGTTTTAATAAATACAATTAACGCCAAAAAAAACTTAGATGCCAGAAAATATTATACCGCGTTAGGAAAATAAAAGAAGATTGAAAAGACAAAAAAACCCCTCGGACCCTGATCATGTCCCGCGCCACGTGTTGGGCCAGGATGCGTTCTTACCATTCTCACACTTCTGAGTGTTTTATCCTGATCCCGTTCCTATATATATATATATATATATATATATATATATATATATATATATATCAACATTAGTACACAACCAATTTTAAACATTAACCATTTGGTGGAGAGTTCAAATAAGAAGAATTTTTTTATGAGAATAAAAAAGAAGAAATTTCAACCAATTAAAATGCTTCATTGTACTTCATTTAGTTTTTGTATTTAAAACAATGTAAGGGTATATTGGTAAACTTAGATGGATCATTAATTAGTAGTCTTCCTTTTTAATAGCTAACTACATTAAATTTGTAACTTATTTTCAAAATAACATATTTTTTCTGAAAAAGAAAAAATATATAATTTAAAGTGTAAAATAAATTACGAGGTGTGTATGATGAATTACGAGCTGTGTAAGATAAATTTCAATATGTGTAGCTGAAGGGGTATGGTCCCAAAAAGTCGCGCAAACCTCATAACAGGTTGCACGTGAGACCATACTCCTTAGCATAACAACTTGATAATAACAGCCTCATAACAGCTTACGTCACATTATGACTTAGCCCCGCGCGAGGAAGAGCACATAATGAAGTCAGATAGCAACACTTAGCATGAAAACAATGGTATAAGTGAACACACTAGCCCCGCGCGGGTTAGTTGCCACCAAGCAAAATCCTCTCCATAAGAAGACGCGCTGTTACCTACAGAGGTACACAGGGTACGAGTGGCAGGAAAAAGAGCCAATGAACGTCTAGCAGGCTCTGTTCAATCGTGCGCCACGATCTTCTGACGATAAGTACACAAGGACGCCTACATGGCACCAATCAAGAGACGGGGACAACTGTCCCACGATCTCCACTTGTCTGCTGATGACAGAAGGGACAACAAGGCCGACAACAATGACACGTGGCTCCAATCAAGGTGCGCCAGCACCGACGAGCATCTAGAAGCCACTAAGCAGTCGCTTATTCTCACGCCGGAGCCCGGTTAAGAGGGAAACCCCCACATTCCCCTCTTAACGAGTAACGGTGTTCTGTTTTGCAGGTTGATTAACCAGTCGAAGCTCAAATACCTCAAGGAAGATTAACCACTATGATAGAAACATAAACCCCTCTAATTAATACCTTAATTAGATCACTGTTTCTTCATTGGCGCCCACCGATTTTTTCTATAACCACCCTCATCTTCTTTATTTGAGCCTTTGACATCTTTTCATCCTTCGACTATGACTGGTCAAGGAATCTTTCCAGAGTTCGGCTTCGGAGCCAACTCCAACACGGCCTTGGGTGAAGGAGTCCAAAACCTCCAAGCCCAAATCGAAGAGATAGGTGAAGTTGAGATCACCAACACGGGGGGTCAGCGCGGGAGCGTTACCCGTATCACACAAATGGCTACCCCAGGTAACAACGGCGAAGGACCGTCCAACCCGGTGCCACCTCAAAATGTATCTGCATTACTTGGCTTACCAGAGGGCGAAACCCCAGCCTCGTGGTATGCCAAGAACATCGCCACTATCAATGCAGCATACCAATCGCTCATCGCGCAGCAAGCAGTGTTGACGGCAGAACCGTCCTTGGTCACTCCTCCTAGTCAGGGGGTGCGCCAAATGCCACCACCAGCCAATCTTCAAGGCAGAACCAACAGGCCTCCCCCTACAAGACGTGTAAGCGTACAAGACACGCGCGATACAAGAGGGGAAACGGATAGTCACTATGAATATCCGTCGAACCTTCAACGAGGCCCTGTTCACAGCCGGCTCACGCCGCGCAACATGAACAATGAATGGGAAGAAACCGACCCATATGATCCTACATGGGAAGGTGATGAAGAGTCGTCAGTCTTCAATCGTTTACCAAAAAACCACGAGTACTATAAGCCAAGACAACACATTGGCTATACAGAAGAGGCTGAAAGAGATTTCCGCCTGGCTTACAGGCCAGCGGAAGCTGCGGAACACTCCAAGTTTATCCCGAAAATCGCACTCGCACCACTCTCACGAGAGAAGCTACCCCCAACCGTTGGGAAATTCAATGGGTTGACTGACCCAGACGACCACGTCAGAACATTCACGAGTGTGGGCTGCATGGGAGGTTGGAACATGCCCATGTGGTGCCACCTGTTCATTCAAACGCTGACCGGAGCGGCTCGCGCCTGGTTTGACAGCCTTCCGCCCGGAAAAATTAAGTCATGGACAGACTTCAAGACACAATTCTTAAGCTATTTTAGCCAACAACGTCGCTATCAGCGTGATACGGCGGAAGTAGAAGACATATGGCGAAGGGATGGTGAAGGTCTGGAGGACTTCATCACGCGTTTCAACAAAGAATGTTTAGAGATCGGCGGCGTCAGTGAGCAACTCATGCGCTGCCACTTCAAGAAGGCTATACGCTGTGATAGCCTCATTAGAACCATCACAGGCAAAGATGGGATGCCAAAAGAGTGGGATAAACTGATGGAAGCAGCAAAGATCGTCGCGCAAACCGAGGAGTCCCTTGCTGGTGGAAAGGGTTATTACTCCGAAGATCGATTTTCAAGAGCAAACGAGAGGCCGCGCGACAACAACAACAACAAGCGCAACAAGTACAAGAGTCATGACTGGAAGTCTGAGAGACCCAGAGGCCGCGACGACAGGCCACGTTACAGAGAAGATGCGCGAGATACGATTGACCGAATCGGTTACAAGAAAGCAGTCAGAGACGACAACCGCGACAAACACTGGACTCCGCTCACAAAAACTCCAAAAGAGGTGTTGATGACGGAGAATGTCGATTTCAAGGCGCCAAGGCCGATGACAAACAAGAAAGGGCAAGACCCTAACTTATACTGCGATTTTCACAAAGATTCGGGGCATTTGACCGATGACTGCTACAGTTTGCGCCAGGAAATCGAAAGAGCGCTCAAAAGCGGCAAGCTAAGCCATTTAGTGAAGAATGTGCGCAAGGACACCCGTCAACTCCAGCGTCATGATGAAGGCAGCCACAAAAAGGTGAGACGGCTAGAGACTCACATGGTCAACGGACCAAGATACACCGCGAGAGAAAAAGGCAAACGGCCCTACGAGCCTTCTTGGCAGGAACAGCAAGTCATATTCCCAGTAGTGCGCGGCGGTCCTCGCGCTACACGACCCGTCGTCATTACTGGTATAATTGGTCACTATGAAAAAGAGTACATCTTCATCGACCCAGGAAGCACAGCCGACATCATCTACGAACAATGTTTCAATCAATTCGATGAAGAAGACAAAGCGAGACTCGAGCCAGTCGATTATCCTTTGTCCGGCTTTTGCAACGAAATGGTCTTCCCTCTCGGTCAAATCAGTTTCCCTGTCACACTCTCTGACGGGAAACATTCAAGAACAACAAATGTGAACTTTATGGTAATGCCAGTGAAATCAAGGCATGATGTGCTTCTTGGAAGGGAAACACAAGGCGAACTAAACATGGTGACTTCAACACCTCATTCTGCCATAGGTTTTCCTACCAAGACAGGCGTCGCAATCATATACGCCAAGAAAGAAGTGATGTCAACTGAAGAGCTGCGCCCAACAAAAGCGGCGAAGGTCTCTACGACCGAGCCAGAAAAATGGGTCCTAAACCGCAAGTACCCAGAGCAGACAGTGACAATTGGCCACGCCATTTCGTCAGACATCAGAAAACATTTAAAGCAACTGCTGTTCCGCAACATGGATATTTTTGCCTGGACCCCGTCAGACATGACCGGCGTCCCGCGCAACATAACTGAGCATTGCTTAAACACGTACCCTTCTGTAGAACCAAAAGCCCAGCGAAGGCGCAGCCTAGGCGCGGATAAGACAAAAGCGATGAATGAGCAAGTATGTGAGTTGCTCAAGGCTGGAATCCTGAGAGAGGTAAGATACCAAAGCTGGGTCGCGAACCCTGTGATGGTAGAAAAATCAAATGGCGGATGGCGCATGTGCGTTGATTACACTGATCTCAACAAGGCGTGCCCAAAGGATTGCTATTCCTTGCCTGAGATCGATAAAAAAATTGATTCTCTCGCGCCATACCGATGGAAGTGCTTTCTGGATTGCTATAAAGGATACCATCAAGTGCAGATGAAGCTAGAAGATGAAGACAAGACAGCCTTCAGGACTGATCTTGGAATATTCTGCTACACCAAAATGCCTTTTGGTTTAAAGAATGCAGGCGCGACCTATCAACGCTTGATGGACAAAACCTTCGCAGGTGACATCGGAAAGCACATTGAGGTTTACATCGATGATCTAGTGGTGAAAAGTCCCGAAGAGGACCAAATGTTAAAAGACATCGAAAAAACGTTCAACTCATTGCGCAGCGTAAATATGAAACTAAATCCAGCCAAGTGTTCCTTTGGCATGGAAGAAGGAAAGTTTCTGGGCTTCATTGTCACAAACGGCGGTTTCAAGGTGAACCCAGAGAAGGTACAAGCTATAGAACGAATGCCCTCGCCAAGAAACATCAAGGAAATGCAACGACTAGCCGGCCGGCTGGCCGCGCTAAATCGATTTCTTTCCAATCACGCCGCAAAGTCGTATCCCTTCATTAGCACGTTGCGCAATTGTGTGAAGAAGCAAGAGTTCAAATGGACCCCGGAAGCCGAAACAGCTTTTCAACAAATGAAAGCGTGTCTGATCGAACTCCCTACGCTGACGGCACCGTTTGAAAAAGAGCCCCTTGTGCTGTACTTGTCCTCCTCGGATAAGGCAGTAGGGTCAGTATTGTTGGTAGACAGGAACGGCGTGCAAACCCCGATCTATTACGTCAGCAGGATACTCACAGACCCAGAAACAAGATATTCCACAATGGAAAAGCTGGTTCTTGCGCTACTACACGCCTCCCGAAGATTGCGCCGATACTTCACAGGCCATGTGATAACTGTGCTTACCAATTTCCACATTGGCACTATACTTCAGAAGCCTGAGACATCAGGCAGATTGGCAAAATGGGCCATTGAACTGGGCGGCCATAACATCTTGTATAGGCCGCGCCCAGCCATTAAGGGGCAGGTCCTCGCCGACTTCATCACAGAAGTGCCGGCTGATAAAATCAAGGAGTGCGAGATGGTAGAGACGCCCAAGGAAAACACAGCAGAGGAGATTTGGATGCTTTACACTGACGGGGCATCAAATGAAGATGGCGCGGGAGCAGGTTTACGTCTAGTGAGCCCAGAAAAGCACGAGTTTACTTACGCCATTAAGCTCGACTTCAAAAACACCAACAATGAGGCTGAGTACGAGGCTTTCTTGGCAGGCTTACGCCTCGCCATCAAGATGGGAGCAAAACACGTGCGCGCACATGTGGATTCACTCCTGATAGCCAGTCAGGTAAATGGCATATACGATGCGAAGGGTGAAGTCATGGCTTTATATCTGGAACAAGCGAAAGAATTGCTCCAACAATTCAAAACCCACGAAGTCATACATATCAATCGCTCAGAAAACAAGCCCGCAGATGCCCTGAGCAAGCTCGCCTCGACTTCCTTTCAACATCTCGCCAAGGATGTAAGGATAGAGGTACTCAAGAATCCATCAGTTTTACTGCGCCAAGTTAATGTAATCGAAACAGGGCAGACATCATGGATGACCCCCATCATCCAATACTTGCAAGAGGGGGTGCTTCCCGAGAACAAAGCGGAAGCAAGAAAAATCCAAAACAAAGCCCTGCAGTACGAAATGAACAGCGGTATCTTATACCGGAAATCCTTCCTGGGACCACTACTGCGCTGTGTGGACCCCCAGGACGCGAATTATTTGATAAGGGAAATCCATGAAGGGATTTGCGGCATCCACTCCGGACCAAGGATGGTTGTCGCGAAGATCATGAGCGCCGGTTACTACTGGCCTGGTATGCATGTTGACGCCATGAAAGAGATCCGCAAGTGTGACTCTTGCCAGAGACACTCTCCAAAAACACTGCGTCCTAAAAACGATCTCATTCCCGTGTCCACCGCATGGCCCTTCCAACAATGGGGAATTGACATGGTGGGACCCTTCCCGGATGCACCCGGCGCCGTAAAGTTCATCATAGTAGCTGTTGACTACTTTACAAAGTGGGTAGAAGCCAAAGCCCTTGCATCCACCACAGCTATGATTGTGCGCAAGTTCATATGGGAGCACATCATATGCAGATTCGGCCTCCCGCTTAAGATCGTGACAGACAACGGCACCAACTTTGCTTCAGACGATCTTAAGAACTGGATGAAGGAGATGAACATTGAACACACTTTCACCTCCGTTGCGCACCCACAAGGCAACGGACAAGTGGAAAGTGTGAACAAATGCATCGTCGAAGGGATAAAGGCCAGATTAGGAACAAGGCGGCGCGGATGGGTCGATGAGCTCCCAAGCATTTTATGGGCTCATCGGACCATGCCAAAGACGAGTACCGGCGAGACCCCTTTCAGCCTGGTCTATGGCTCAGAGGCGGTAATCCCGGCGGAGATTGGCCTGCCTTTGCCGCGAATGACCACGGTCAACACGGTTGACAATGAAGCGGAAAGGCGTCTAGACTTAGACTTGTTAGAAGAACGACGCGAAATCGCAAGAATCAGAGAGGCCAAATACAAAACCCAACTGGAAAGGTATTACAACACAAGGGTTCGCATTTGTACCTTCAATCCAGGGGAGTACGTCTTTCGCGACAACGAAGCATCAAATGCGGAACGCCCAGGGAAATTGGCACCTAAATGGGAAGGCCCATATCTGATTCATGAGGTCCTAGGCAAAGGGGCCTACAAACTGCGCACCTTAGATGGCCACATCTTACCAAGAACTTGGAATGCGCAACAATTGCGCAAATGCTATATGTAATCTTTTCGGCCTTGCGCCATTTTTCAATTTCGCCACACCGGCTACGAGCCATTGGCAAATATGTATGAAGGCCTAAGAGCCAACTTCTGACTTGAATGAAAACATACGACATGTTCTATTACATTGTTTTTTCGTTACAAATGCATGTTAAACTTCTGATTAACGCGAAAACACTCCAGCATTTTGTGATGGCCCAAACCACCTCCAAGGTCCTCCGCAAACAAGGCGCGAGACCGGGTGGCCACCCTATACTTAGAAAACGCTTCCATTTATTCGAGCTAATTTAGCATAAGTTTTATAACAATGCAAGAATTGCAACGGAAAAAACAAAATGTTTCATTAACAACTTGCGCAACCGCGCACCATCATACATAAGATTTTTCAAAAAAAAAATTACAAAGGCACAAATGCCTATCCACTACCTACTCAACAAACTATCCTATCCTTCGCGACCATCATCACCATCATCTCCGTCGTCTTCACCATCATCATCATTGCCATCATCACCGTCGTCACCAGTGGGCTCTTCGTCAGACACCTCGACGGTAACTGGTGGATCGAGGATTGCCTTAAGACGCTGGCACCAGTCGTCTTTCTTTAACGATTCGACAACTAACTCCATGATAGGCAAGGAGAGGTTGTCATAAGAATTTTCAGCACTTGCCAGCGCAGCGTCGGCACGATCTGTTACTGAGCAGTGGCTTGTGTCAAATTCTTGCCCAAGCATTTGCTCAACATGATCAGCACACTCCAGGTAACCTCCTCGGTGACCCACCGCACGCGCCGCATCTGTCAGAGCCGCCACAGCGCGATCTAGCTCGTTCGCATTCAAGATGGAGTTGGCAACCTTCAACAAAAGATAAGCATTAAAGAAAAACTCTTTAAGTCAACTTAAGAAAAAGCACAAGGCACTTACCAACACTACTCCACGAGTGCGCATCCACTCCGCTTCTGAGACAAGTGTGTCGACGATACCTTGTGCCTCAGAGTAGTTGGTTTGAGCCACATTCAGCGCGGCAGTGCTCACAGCACGCGCTTCCTCAGCATCAGCAGCCTTGACCTTCTCAGCCTCAAGGTCAATCTCCAAGGACTCGCATCTGTCGATTTGCTCATTCAAGCGACGCTTGAGTTCCGCTATCTCAACGTCCTTGGCATGGAGATCCTTGTCCTTGTTAGACAATTGCACCTTGGCTTCAGTCAGCTCAACCTAAAAATTGACAAACACCTTGAGAATTGACTTAGAGAAATCTTGTAAACAAAAAGGAAGAGCGAGAATCAGTAGAACTAACCTCCATCTGCTGCTTGGCAGTTTTTTCACCCTGCGCTTCCTCCACCTTTGAGGTCAAGTCCGCAACTGTAGCCTCAAGACCAACGATCTTCTGTCGTAGAGCATAAGTACGCTCGTTGTCTTGGGCGCATATACGCTTGAACTCGGCCTTCTCCTTGGCCAGTTGCTCCTCAGCATTGTGGAGTTTTTTCTGCAGCCCCTCGCGGCCCCACTCCTCCGCCTTCTTATCAGCCTCAAACTTGGCCCTCTCTTCGTCGAGCGCAGCTTTCGACTTCTCAAACTCCGCAATTCGCTTCAGAGTACGCTCGCGGTAACCCTCCCAGTCGGCACGTTCTCTGACCATCGTCCGCCATTCGCGAACGATCTGATGGTTGGCAGAACGGGCATTGGCCTCACCAAGAATATAAGTACGGTATAACATCTCATGGGTTTTTGCCCTTTGCCGATTGACCTCACCAGGGGGGAAGGAATTCAAAAACCATTCGCGCGAAGCGCTAAACTCAGCAAATGTATCCTTCTGTTTTAAGCTCCAGGGGGCATGATGGAGGGCATCACCGCGCTCTTCTTCAGTATATGTCTTGTAGTAGATATCCCCAACAGTATCTTTCGCCCCTACCACATTGGGGTTATAACCCCCAGCTCCACCAGAGCTCGCGCCACTTGAGGAGAAGCGGCCAGAAGCCTTGGAAGTAGTAACGGGACCGGTGTTAGGTGGCTTGGTGACCTCAGGGCCGGGAGGTTTAAGAGGCTGATCCATAGCCTTTTTCGCCGCCATCTCCTTCTCCAAGGCCTGCTTTTTAGCCACCTCAGCCAGCCTCTCCTGCTCCGCCCTACGCTTCCTATCTTCCTCCTCCTTTTTCTTCTTCTCCTCCTCTCTTTTCTCTCTCTCCTCTAATTCCTTCTTCTTCTTCTCCTCAGCAATCTTCTTCTCTTCTTCTTTCTTACGCGCCTGCTCCACCTTTCGCTGCGCTTCAGCCGCCTTCGCGGCGTCCTGAGCTGCAGCGTCAGTAGACCTGACGGTTATCTTGGGCCTTTTTGCCCCCGCCTCAACGAATGTAACCGCCTTTTCAGGGGTCTTCTTCTTGATCTCTACAAAACAAGGCAAGTATCAGCAAAGAAGTTTTTTAGAAAAGAAGGAGAAGAAAAGAACATACCAGGGGAAAATTGATACAACGAGCGCAACCTGCTCGTCTTCCCTATCGCAGGGATCACAACAGATTGAGGCGCAGAGACCACACCAGTTGTAGCCTCGCTCCTACCCCTCTTTCGCCCAATAAGTCGAGCACCAGCATCTTCCTCCTCTTCTACATCTTCGGGAAAACTGGGGGTCGCGCCAGCATCAGGGTTACGAGAACCCGCGCTCCCAGAACTCTTTGACCCACCAGCACCAGCTTTTCCCTTGGCTACATGAGATAAACCTTCATATGAGTCACTGATGATCACATAATCATCCAAGTCACGTTGACGAAGGCGAAGAGTACCTTTGCCAGCAGCAGCTGTTGCGTGACTAGGGCCAGTGCCCTTGCTGGTCACCTCCGGCTCCGCTTTCTTCTTCTTCTTCACCGGTTTCTTCTTTTTCTCCTCTGGGTCAATCCCCAGGTCGCGCAACACACCTGCAAATATTTTAGACCAAGAGCTTAGCTCGCCGTTGGAAGATCCTACGGACTCCTCGCTGGAAAGATAGAAAGTTTCTTTCCCAGCGAGAGTCACAGAGCGCAATGGACGAGGTTTTGGGTATTGCGCACCTTCAGTAGCGGTCGGCGGCGAAGCGAAAGCATCAGCAGCTGGAAACATGAAGTTTCCTTTAATCTGGTCATGCCAGCTCTCTTCATCATCGCGCACTGCGCGAACACCCATGGAGCCACCAAAGGTCGTAAAGGCAGCTTGGTAGAGTTGCGCTTCTATAAATAAAAAAGGGTAAGAAGCATTTGCAGCAAATTTACTTAGAAAAAAAAAAACAAAGGTCTAACCTTGATCGCCAAGCTTTAGCACAGGAACCTCCCTGCTGCTAGGTGACCACTGGTCACTCATCTTGGCCGCAACTAAAACATTTTCCCCAAACACCCGGTTAGGGGTTGGGGTCAGCTGTTGGTACCACAAAGCCGTCTTCGGGATCGGCAGATCTTCCTTGGGTATGGCCTCAGTCCATTCCCTAAAGGTCATAGCGACCGGCACGACTTCTTCCCTGATGAAGAAGAACTTGGGTTTCCAGTCATGGAAACTCTTTGGTGGATTCAACAAGATCTTCTTCGCCGCACCTCGACTTGCAAACGAAAAGAACCCCATCGTCCTTTGGAGCTGATAGAATGATCGAAATTTGTCGACAGTTGGCTCGATGCCATGAGACTGGCATAAGAACTCGAAGTGACGCACCCTCACCATCCCGGGTGGACTCATCTGGGATATGTGAAACTGGTAGTAAGAAAGGATACTACCCAGGAAGTTGGTCGCCGGCAACCGGAAATTACCCTGAAGAAAGAAATCTTCATAAAGGGTAATATAGCCGGGTGGGGCATCAGCCGCGGTTTGGCCCTGAGCCGGGTACCGGGCGTCCCACTCCGGTGGGAACCTAAAACTTCGAACAATCTGTTCGAAGAGACCTAAGTCCCACCTGAGGACAGGAACTGGTCCCTCCTCACTAACAGGAGCCTCTTGATGTTCTTCACTCATATTCGTAAGAAAATCTGGAAAAAAGCTCGAAGAAGATTTGAAGATTTGAAGAAATCTTGAAGAAAAGGAAGAACACTTTGAAGATTCAAAGAGTTTTGAGAGGAAATCGGAGAAGAAACGAAGAGAAAGTGAATCTCTCACACTTCTCTTCGAATATTTATACCCATCGCATTTAATGCGATGGGTAACCGTGCCGCACTAGCCGCAAGGGCAACCAACGAGAGGTTGCCACGTCGAGCGGGAAAACAGGGACGACGGTTACCACGCGCGCGTGGCACCCACTCTCCTGACATGAAGTGCAACCGCCGCAGGCGGCATGATGACACCCGTGCCAGGGGTCAACTCAAACGTCGCCCTCAGCGACTTATCTCACCAACCTGTCAGAGGTTCAAATTTCGAAGTTTCCCGCCATAAAACGTGCAAGTAACTTCATGCAGAAGTCACAAGAGTCGCGCCAGATATACGTAAACTACTAACACCTCGCGCGATTAAAAGGACAAACAAGATATCACTCGACACCTGCCTAGTACCTGCGCATCGAAAACTACAGTTTCCTACATGCGCCTTACAAGTCAAGACCAAAAGGACAACTTCCCCTTCTCTTATTTTTATCAAGTCCAGAGCTCCAACCACTTGCGTTGCGCATGGTGCAGCACTGGACTGGGGGGACTTGAAGGGGTATGGTCCCAAAAAGTCGCGCAAACCTCATAACAGGTTGCACGTGAGACCATACTCCTTAGCATAACAACTTGATAATAACAGCCTCATAACAGCTTACGTCACATTATGACTTAGCCCCGCGCGAGGAAGAGCACATAATGAAGTCAGATAGCAACACTTAGCATGAAAACAATGGTATAAGTGAACACACTAGCCCCGCGCGGGTTAGTTGCCACCAAGCAAAATCCTCTCCATAAGAAGACGCGCTGTTACCTACAGAGGTACACAGGGTACGAGTGGCAGGAAAAAGAGCCAATGAACGTCCAGCAGGCTCTGTTCAATCGTGCGCCACGATCTTCTGACGATAAGTACACAAGGACGCCTACATGGCACCAATCAAGAGACGGGGACAACTGTCCCACGATCTCCACTTGTCTGCTGATGACAGAAGGGACAACAAGGCCGACAACAATGACACGTGGCTCCAATCAAGGTGCGCCAGCACCGACGAGCATCTAGAAGCCACTAAGCAGTCGCTTATTCTCACGCCGGAGCCCGGTTAAGAGGGAAACCCCCACATTCCCCTCTTAACGAGTAACGGTGTTCTGTTTTGCAGGTTGATTAACCAGTCGAAGCTCAAATACCTCAAGGAAGATTAACCACTATGATAGAAACATAAACCCCTCTAATTAATACCTTAATTAGATCACTGTTTCTTCATTAAAATTTCAAAACGTGTAAGATAAATTTTGATGTGTGTAAGCAAAAGTTTAAGTGTAGAGGATGATTGTGTTTATGACTAATTAATTAGTCAAAGATAATAATAAATGAGTTGAGAGAAAAACTATTTAATGTTTTTACATTTGTACCCTTTATTCTTTTTCTTCTTGATTTAATTTTTTTTTTCAAATGAATACTTCTTTTAACCATTAGAATCATATAAACACTTAAAACCTATCAATCAAAATTTGATACAAAAGACCGTTTCTAACAACAATTGTTTATCTCTTCTACTATATTTGATTATTTTCTATACCATGTGTAGATACATGTTAGATAAACTTTGTTTATCCCTTTGTTTGTATCTTCTAATGATAGTCCCACCACTATGGTTAATAAATTTTGCATGTTGAATAAACCCAAAAGAAAACAATTAAATCAAAACAAAATTCTAAAAAAAGAGAGTTGAATAAACCCAAAAAAACAATCAAATCAAAACAAAATTCTAAAAAAGATAGTAGTTTATTAAGGGTGGGTCAGGACTATTAGATACTGGGTTCGATTCTTACAATTTTTCTCAAATTTATGGTCTCCTTTTGAATTGATGTATATGTGCTATTGTCTAGTGAAGATCGATATAATCAGATAAATCTGCTGGTGACGCGATACTCCAGCGGTTCATCGCTGATCAAATTTGCGGTTTAAAAGAAAGTTGTTGGGGTGGGGACATGTGTAATAATAAAAAAGGCTGAAAAGCCGGAAAACAACGAAAAGAGTGATGAAGGTAGGAAGATGAGTCAAATAATGGACACTGCTGCGTCGGTAACCGTATTCAACTAAAAAACAATAATAAATAATAAATGATGGGAAAACCAAATCAAAGCTGCAACAATGGAAGTAGAACAATTCTTCAACATCCTTTTTATCACCCCATTCTTCACCCACTACTTCTTGTACCTTCATCCTCATCATCTCATCCACCTATTTCATCACTTCCACACATCAATTTCATCATTTCAACCACCAATTTCAAAGGTATTTTATCCGATCTAACCCTAATACTTTGTTTACTTACTAATTGAGGTGATCGGATTGATGTATGTGTGAATGCCTATCGATTTTGTATGTAATTTGATCGAATTTTAGGTTTTCGTAGATCTAGGGTCTGTTGTTGATATCTGTTTGGTTTTTTGTTACTGAAATTGTAGCGAGATTTAGGTTGATTATTTATGAATCGAGATGATCGGATTGATATATGTATGAATGAGAATGACTATTGATTTCGTGTGTAATTTGATCGAATTTTAGGTTTCCGTATATCTAGGGTTTGTTGTTGATATCTGTTTGGTTTGTTGTTACTGAAATTGTAGCGAGATTTAGGTTAATTATCTATGAATCGAGATGATCGGATTGCTATATGTATGAATGACTATTGATTTCGTGTGTAATTCGATCGAAATTAGGTTTTCGTTGATCTAGGGTTTATTGTTGATATCTCTTTGGTTTGTTAATTGTAGTGAGATTTAGGTTAATTACTTATGAATCGAGATGATCGGATTGCTATATGTATGAATGCATTTTGATTTCATATGTAATTTGATCGAATATTAGGTTTTTGTGGATCTAGGGTTTGTTGTTGATATCTGATTGGTTTGTTATTACTGAAATTATAGCAAGATTAGGTTAATTACGTGATTTTTATCTGATTGTGAAATTGTTTTTGATTTTTTTAGATTCTGACTATATGTTTATGTGTGATTTTTGAATTTTGATGTAGAAGGAGTTTGTTGAAATAGTAACATGTTTGGTGGTGTTACAAATGGATATCCTGCTTTCACCGAGGAACCCCAGTCACAGTATGATATGAGTGCATTGCCTCAGTTTCAGCTGTTTGATAAATGTGAGTTACATACTTTTATTGATTTTCATTATATTTGATGCATATGAGTGAGAATGAGAACGGGAATTAGAATGAGAATGCAAATGATTGTTTTGACCCTAAATAGTCGGAAGATCAAAATGTTCTTACATGATCTTTGATTGCTTACAGTTCCAGCTGGTTGTGCGATCGAAAAGGTAAACTTTGTTGGAAATGAAAACACAACGGCTTCAGGTCGGCCTATCAAGAGGGTCCGTGAGGTTGGACCCGGGTTCACACAGCAAAAGGTTCAAAGATCTCTAAACAACTTATGTCAAGATGATGCAGGCCTTGCTAGAACCGCAATGAATCAAAATCATGTATCAACGGGTCTGAAGTTATCGTATGGGGAAGATGAACGCAACTCTTCTATCACATCTGTTAATGAAAACTTAAGTGGTCTCCGCCCTGTCACTTGTTCACTCGCAAATAGCATCCAACTTGAAATGGATTGCCAACATAAACTCCTTGATCATTATGTTAAAGTTCAGGTAAACCACGCCTTGATTCATGTTGTAGCAACTCTTGACGCTTATATCGTTCTAATTAACTTGGGACTTTTGTTGTTTTCAGGAAGAAAATATGATGAAGGGTATAAGAGAATTGAATCAGAAACATACCGCTTTGTTACTAAACACATTGGAGACAGAAGTACGAAAAAAGTTGAATGAGAAAGATGTTGAAATACTTATCATGAACCGACGAAACATGGAATTAGGGTTGAAAATAAAGCAAGCTTCCATGGAAGCTCAAGCTTGGCATTACAGAGCAAAATACAACGAATCGGTAGTGAATGCCCTCAAGAACAATCTTCAACAAGTCATTCCACCAAAGAATGTGCAACAGAAAGAAGGGTATGGTGATAGTGAGGTAGATGACGCTGCTTCTTACACAAATGCAAATGATGCTTTGGGGAACCCGAATCAATCATTTTCTACAAAGCAGTTAAGTTGCAAAGCGTGCAATGGTAAAGATGTTTCTGTTTTATTACTGCCTTGTAGGCACTTGTGTCTGTGTAAAGATTGTGAAGCGTTTGTCGAAAACTGTCCTGTTTGTCAGACAACGAGAACTGAAAGTGTACATGTTTTCATGTCGTGAAAATATGTGTTTTGTCAAGTGTGTTTGAGTGATTATTCATAAAAATGGAATCTTGGCTATTGAGATTGAAGTATGAAATGGTTTTGGGGTTGTTTATGATAGTTTTAGGGTACTTGCTTCTTTAGAACATTAGTTGCAGGTTAAAAACCACATGTGGTCGTGGTGGTGGTAGTGCATGGTTATGGTGTGTATAGGGTCATGGACGAAGCTTTTAAGGGGTCCCCCCCTCCCCCGCGCGGAACTTTTCGGGTATTGATGGCTAGTAGTAGTAAATAATATATACTAGTTAAATACCCGGGCACATAACATGCTACGCCTGGCTTTTGGGCCCTTGGTTTTGACTTTTGATTGCATTTGATTTTACGTATTACACGATCCACTAGTTTTATGCTTACTGAGTGTTTTAATGATCGTCATCAGAAGTGATCTTTCTATCCTAATAAATGAAAATCTTTTTGTACACGTGTCACTTTATGGTGTCTTCTCACTTTTTAATAATTTTTATTTATTAGTATAGGATAATATTAATTTTCTTTATACACAAAATATAATATAATATATAATATGATATAATATCTATACTATATAATAAAAGAAACCAATGAAAGGACACTTGTCATTATTCTAGACCATCCTTAATTATAGATAATAATTATTTAATTTGAATTATTAAATATTAATTAAATTAATATAAATCTTATCAATTTAAATTATTAGCATAAATTTAATTTAAAATCGTAAAGTTTTTAGGCCCATTTGAATAAGCCCAACATAAATCTATTTTATTATTTTAGAAATTATTACTGTTTATTATTAGCATAAATTTAATTTAATTTAATTTAAAATCGTAAAGTTTTTAGGCCCATTTGAATAAGCCCAACATAAATCTATTTTATTATTTTAGAAATTATTACTGTTTATTTATTTTAGCATTATTTTTTAGGTTTTTCTATATTTCGTGTATTTGATCTGATTTCTTTATGTATTAGGTTATTTTTATATTTTATATTTTGTGTATTTGATTCCTTTATGGTTTTCCTAGGTTATATCTTTTTTAAAAAAGTTATATACCATATAATAAAAAGTTATATTTTTAAAAAACTTTGTGTATTCACAGGTGGAAGAAATGTAATTTTGTATACTAAATAATAAAAAAGTGATATCTTTATTGTTAACTATGAGAAATTATATTAAACAACTTATTAATCAAACCAAAAATTTAAAATAGTATTAACCTAATCTAAAAATACACAGGGTTTTTAAAAATATAACTTTGAGTAAACCGCCAAAATGGTCCCTGAGATTTGGTCATTTTTTGTCATTTTAGTCCAAAACTCAAACATTTTGAATCTGGGTCCCTGTGGTTTCAATTTTGTTGTCATTTTCATCCAAAAGCAAATTCTGGTCAGATTTTTCAGTTAACATTCAGTTTTTTTTTTGTTTTTTCCTCCGTTTTAATAAAGGGCAAAATTGTCAAAAAAATTTAATGTGTTATAATAAAACGTTAAAAGACCATTTTGCCCTTCATTAAAAGGGAGATAAAAGACCAAAAAGCTGGATGTTAACTGAAAAATCTGACCAGATTTTGATTTTGGATGAAATTGGCAACAAAATTGAAACCACAGGAACTCAGATTCAAAAGGTTTAAGTTTTGGACTAAAGTGACAAAAATGACTAAACCTTAGGAACCATTTTGGCAGTTTACTCTATAACTTTTTTTTTTATTATTTGCTATATAAAATTAAATTTACCTAATCTAAAAATACACTGGGTTTTTAAAGATATATTTTTTTTTTATCATTTGCTATATAAAATTAGATTTATTCAACCCGTACAATACATGGAGTTTTTATTAAAATATAACTTTTTTATTATTTAGTATACAAAATTACATTTCTTCCACCCATGAATACACAAGGTTTTTTAAAAATATAACTTTTTATTATTTGTTATATACAATTATATTTATTCAAACCGCACAATACACGAGATTCTTAAAGATATAACTTTTTTATAAATTTATTGTTTTTTATTTAGTATTTAAAATTACATTTATTTAACCCGTGTAATACACGGGGTTCTAACCTAGTTAGTTAATATATCTATTCATAAAAGTATAAAACTGAGACGTACCATGATATTTTTAAAATTTTCAAATTTCAAAAGTATATGTTGAAGATATATACAATTGTAGATAGAAGTAAATCTGTTTGTATAAAAACCTTTTTAAAAGTAATGGAAATATCAAGGGTTGAATACTACACTTTATAAAGTGATTTTTTATGGGAGGGGTATGACAAGTAGGGTAAAGTTCTTTTACAAATAATTTTAACATATTAAACATACAAATTGAAGGAAAACTCAAAAAGACAAGATGACATTTTTGTAATTATCAATAACTATCAAAGTTACTCTACAAATATACCTAAAAAAACCTAACCCCTCCCCCCCCCCCCCCACCCCCAAAAACCTTAAAAAAACCTAACCCCCCCTCCAAGCTAAAATGCTAAAAACTAAACCCCCAAAAAACCTAAAAAATCTAAAAAAATAAAAAAAACACACAAATTATTTTATTTTATTTTTTTAACATTTTTTATTAAAAAATCGCTACTTTTAGTAGCAGCAAAAAAAATTGCTAACGAAATGTAGCGATTTTTTAATAAAAATGTTAAAAAGAAAAATTTTGTGTTTTTAGGTATTTTTGGTTGAGTTCACATTTGTATAGTAACTTTGATAGTTGGTGGTAATTACAAAAATGCCACATTGTCTTTTTGAGTTTTCCTTCAATTTGTATGTTTAGTATGTTAAGATTATTTGTATTTAATCTTTTGCCATGACAAGTAAGAGATGGGGTACGTTTAGCCTACCTCATTTTTTAAACGTTCATAACTTTTTTATATGACATAATTTTTCATAAAAAGTTCACCGTAAACCGAGCGTTTTTTTATTTTTAATTTGAGTATCATATTGCTATATAAAATATAACAACCAATAAAATCCACAAAAATGTGTTGTATTTTTATGTTGTATAACATTTTTTTGTGTTGGATTTTCATACTACATTTGTGTGCTAAATTTTTTGTGTTGGATTTTTTGTCTTAATTTTTTTTGCTAAATTTTTGGTGCTGGATTTTTGTTGTATTTTTTTAGAAAACAAAAGAAGTGCTACATGTCATCTTCACATTCCTACTTATAAGAACTAAAATATTATAGTACCAAAATATCATTTATTCCTACTTATAAAGAGTGTCACATGTCATCATCACAATTACTACTTAGGCAAAACCCACTTTTTAGTGGTTCCTTCCCCTATCAAAATGTTTCCATCTTAAAAATTGGTCAAACTTATTAATAACATTAAGTTTTAAACATTAAACTTAATTTCAATCATATTAAGTAACTTATCCTCATGCTAAACAAAGACGTTATCTAATATTATTAGATTTTAATTTGAATATTTAAATGTCGACTACTAATTAAAGAGGTTGTTGTAGACACTCAAAATGTAGTTTAAAAAACTTTAGTCCTATTTTGTTAAACGTATGTTTTATTTGTAGTATGATTTTTTAATATGTAATATCTTTTATACTATGATGATATTCATATCAAAGTATTTATTATATCATTAATATACATAGTAGAATTTAATTACAATTCATTTACCATAACCTCATAACTTATAATTATTTTTAAACATACTTACAATTTTATAATCATTGTTTTTTTTTATTTTTTTTAGTGTTACTCCTTTTCAGTCATATAGGATTGTAGTATCTTAAGAGAGAAGTGAAAACGTAGAAAATTATTTTGAATAGCTGAAAATATAATTGTTCTTTTGTTTTACTATTTTATCTAATAAGACATTTCATCAATAAAGATTATATACAAGTTTATGATTTACATTTTTTCGTCACTCAACCCGTGTAATACACGGGTTTGTAAGCTAGTTATTCAAATAAAAACAAATGTACCAGTAAAATCTTACTCATAGTAAAAGCTACCAAGTGATTAACCAAATCTAAAACAAAATCAATATGTTCAAAAATATTTCTTATAAAGACAATACAACAATTCCACACTTAGCAAAATTATTACATCTAATCATATAATCTTTCTTATTTATATGGCTAAGATGTCAAGCTTCACCTAAAAAACCAAGTTGGTTATGATTAAATGGAAGAATTACCCCAGATAAATAGTTAACCGGGTTACTAAAACTTAATAGCGTCTTGTCATTTTTAGTACTTAAAGTTTTATCTAGTCAAATTGTAATTTTTCTTACGCCTGTTAGATCATGCAACAAATTAAGAACCTTAATAATGTATTTTTATATGTAGTGTTTGCATATAAATAATTAATAAATTAACATAAAAGATACAAATATTTACGGTTTTCTTTTTCCTAGTTAGAACTCGTTATTTCTTGGTCAATTGCACTTTTGTTTTTGTCCTAATGACACCAGATGTTTATCCTCATCAAAGTGGTGCGGATTCAAGTCCTACAGAGTAGACAATATGTGGAATTTAGAAGTTGATTACAAGAGATTGGGTGTTTGCCGTTAAAAAAAATCAATACTCAATAGTCATCAGCAGTGGCGGAACCAGAAGTTTATAAGTGGAGGGTCAAAACATAGTTTTTTTTTACATTATAACTAAAACACAAAAAAAATGATAATTAGCTAAAAGAATCTTAACCTAAAGGATATGGTGTGATGAGAAGATGTTTCCCTTATACTTGAAGTTTAGATCCTTATTTCTCAATTACAAAGTAAATCAATTAATAAATCCAAACGTAAATTAGTAAAAGTTTTTCCTCAATATAGATAATATGGTAAATGGATAGCAAAACTTTAAGAAAAAACAAATGAAATTATTATATCCAAATACTATGTAAAATCCTAAAAAATTACTTGGTACTTTAACTTTTTTTGTTTTAACCAAAAGAAACAACACAATTCACCCTTCAAACCAGAATGCCAGCCAGACAACGGTAAACTTTATTAACACTAGACTCTATTATTTTGTCAATGTTTGACTGGGTGGGATATAGGTCTTAAGTAGCTGTAAGGGCTACTTTACTTGATATAAAACAAAATATAATGCTTCTTCTTCACCAAACTACCATAACCTGCAATTCCACAACCGACTAACTTCCGTCCACCGGAAAACATTTCGATATGCTTCTTTAGTTCTTTTTCACTTGTCTTTTCTCAGTTTTACTACTAAGCCAAAGTTATTTTTAAGGGTCAAACAACTTAAATATTTTCGAGCTCCAATACCTATAAATAACGATTCTGGCCGGCCGGAGGGTCAATTGACCCCCTGACCCTCCCGTGGTTCCGCCCCTGGTCTGCACAAAATAACTGGTTATTATCTGAAACCGTAACCGGTTAATAACCGATCAAGCAGTAACCGATTAGTGGTTATTTTTAACCGTAGGTTAGTAACCAGCTAGGGATTTTTTTTTTTAAAAGTAACCGGTTTTTAACCAATGTACCAGTTAGTTAGCAGGGAAAAAATCCAAAAAAAATGTTCTTTTTTAAAAAATAACCAATTAATTAACCCAAAATAACCAGTTATTAACCGAATCGGTTAAAGTGAATGACCAAACCAGTTAAAACAATAACAGGTTAAAGCAAAAATGAGAAAATAATCCGCGATTCGGTTAATCGAACCAGTTGGACCAAACCCGTAAATGCAATAAACAGTTAAAGCAAAAATGAAGAAATAATCAGCGGTTTCGAAGGTTTGTGCACCTCTAGTAGTTAGCAGTACTCCTTAATGGGCTAGACTATGATATTAAAGTTGCGGCCCAAAAAGCCCAATAAATTGGCGGTTTAACAGAATCACTCCGACACCTGTTCGTTCGTCAATCTAATCACAAACCTCCATCTTATTCGATTCATTTCTCTTCAACCAACAACAACAGATAATCACGAAAAAATGTTGAGGCACGCTACGAAGAGGATTCTAGGGTTGGAATCACCGGTGGCGAATCGGATTCTGCCGAGGTTTTACCACGAGAGGGTTGTGGATCATTACAATAATCCACGTAACGTCGGTGCTTTTGATAAGAACGATTCCACCGTCGGAACAGGGCTTGTAGGTGCTCCGGCTTGTGGAGATGTTATGAAGCTTCAGATTAAGGTTGATGAAGAGACTGGAAAGATTACGGATGCTTGTTTCAAGACGTTTGGATGTGGATCTGCTATTGCGTCTTCTTCTGTTGGTAAGTTTTCTTCATTGCAAACCCTAGCTATGTTGTTTGTGTTTGGACGATTGATGTTATAGTGTTTTAATTTTGTAACCTAACTGTTTATAGATATGTTTTTAGGTTGAATTTAGATTAGGTTATTTTTGAATTTGGGAGAAGTTGTGTGTTGTTTGTTTATTTGAGCGGCGTTTGTGTATTTAGGAGGCTTAATAGAGTTGTTTTGTATAACTGGAGGCAAATCTCACATTGGCCGTGGATAGGTGAGATTCTTTGTTCATGAGGATTTCTCCGCCTCGGCCTCAAATATCATCAACATGTTTTGGGCTTAATGTTAGTGGGTGGGAGGAGAACTTTACGGTTACGCGTGCTTAGGTGGGAGTTAGGATGCTTGAGCAACCAAAGGCAATTTCGTGAGCTCTTCGTGGGCTAAGTGGACAATATGGGTGGTACGAGAGGCTGGATGTTACAAATGGTATCGAGATTTGCCTAGGGTGTTGCATGTTTAAACCTAGGGTTTGATAGCTATGAAGAAGATCGTACGTGTGTATAGTGTTTTATGAGGAATTGGATTAGAATATATTGAAATACGGTATGCTTTGCCAGTTGTTGAGTTT
This sequence comes from Helianthus annuus, assembly GCF_002127325.2. NCBI lineage: Eukaryota > Viridiplantae > Streptophyta > Magnoliopsida > Asterales > Asteraceae > Helianthus > Helianthus annuus. The sequence goes on along the minus strand of NC_035448.2, from coordinate 18,860,569 downwards.
TAGCTGGGATATACATGAGGCACGGACTCTAACATGCCTCTTGTAATTGCGTACTGCTTCACTCTTGCTGAAGCGCTGCAGCTGCCGCCTCAGGCGGGCCAAGCTTACATGTTTACATAGTTTAGGTAAAAATATATTTTGTATATTGACTTAGGGGCTGTTTGTTTAGCTCTTAATGTGGCCTTTAATGGTTCAGACCTCTTACTGGTTCAACACTTAATGGTTCAGACTGTTTGTTTTGCTAGCAGATGTTCGAATGGTTCTGACATTTGCCTCTGAATGGTTAAGTATTATACTGAATCTGAATGGTTAAGACCTCTAATCTGAATTGGTCAGGCATTTGCCTCTGAATGGTTAAGCATTATACTGGCTCTTAATGGTTCAAGCATCTTACTGGATCAGCACTTAATGGTTTAGACCTCTTACTAGTTCAACACTTAACCATTCAGAAGTTGCCAAACAGCCCCTTATTGATATAGCTCTAGGTACTTCCGTGTAATTGTATGCTTAATCTTTTTCTAATGATTGCTAAAAGATCAGTTGATCTTTTAGTTATGTAAATTGTTTCAAGAGCATTATGTTTAAATGCTAGGGGTCAGATGAGTGAGCTCCGATAGAGCACAGTTTATATTTATTGTTTTTGACATTTAGCTTCTACCTAAAAGGAACGTATGCATGGTCTTTTCTGTAGTGCACACGTCACATTAAATTGCAGTTGGTTGTTTGTGTTGCTTGATGCAAATACCTTTTTCTTTAATGACGCTTGTGGAAGTTTTATGAATGCTTATGTTTTAAAGATTTTGATGAATGATGAATTGTGATGTAAACCTTGTGTTTTCAGCTACTGAATGGGTCAAAGGAAAACATACGGAAGAAGTTTTGACCATCAAGAACACGTGAGTTTCGGTCCTTTCTGTATTTTTTGGCATGCATGTTTAATTGCGTTAAGGATGTTTATAATATTATATACATGGCTTGCATTTTAGAATTCATTTCTTAAGAAAAGCTTGTACCATTAATTCATAGGCCTTTATTTAGTTCATTTAAAGCTATTTTTATACCCTGCTTCATGGGTACTCAAATGGATTTATTAGTTTTGTTTAGCGTTTTTAAAAACTCATTGCATTCTTATCCAGAGGCTTCTTTGTTAATTCTTTTTTCTACTTTTTTAACTGGTCATGCATTCTTTTAAATAAATAAACTTATATGTTTATGCATGTGTGTGCATGCATGTATATATGAATGAACAACGTATCATACTCTTAAAGGCTTACAATCATAATGTCGAAGTTAGAGAATGTCAACCGTCCATAATCATAATGCGAAGTATATGCTGCTAATCCAAATGTGTTGTAATTTCACATTGTAGTAAATAATTCTTCTTTTAGTAGTTATTGGTAATGGATGTAAACTTTGAAGTGTTGATATATAATATTATTTGCAGAGAAATTGCAAAACACCTTTCCCTTCCACCTGTGAAACTCCACTGCAGCATGCTTGCGGAAGATGCCATCAAAGCAGCAGTCAAAGATTATGAAGCCAAACGTGGCAAATCGGTTGCTTCAACTACTGACTAAACTGCCGCCGAGTCTTGAAAGCATACAACATAACATGCCTTTAAATACAATGTTCTTTTATTTTTCATGCTTCTAGGGTGATAAAGAGTCGAAGTTTCAACTATGGAACTCGTGTTACATCTATGTTGATGTCATTTAGTACCTAAACGAATACCTGGTATCTTTCTTGTATATATTTTACGCCATACGCAGGTTATATTTTACGCCAAACCTTAAACCCATTAGGTAACATGTTGTGTTGTTAACATAAACATAACTGAATGCATTATATAATCCAACACTTCCCATTAGGTTGAAGCATTGATAATAAGTATGTGCAACTAGTTACGGATATAACTAATCTCACTTGAAGGTAATGTTTTAGTGAAAGTATTAGCTAGCTAATTCCCAATTCGAACATGAGAAACTGATTGTCTATCTTCAAGCTTTTCTCGAGTGGCTTCAATATACATAGTTCTTCAGTTTATATTTTACAAATTGACATGACTCACAATGCAAGCGTGATAAATGGGAAAGTTTAGGACATAAGTTAATTAGGTTTCCGTCTTTTACCAGAGATCCTAGTAGTTGATAGTCGATAGATCATGAAAAACGCAACGACTGCTTATGGGTGTACACCAAGTCTTGGTTCTGTCACAGTTGATTGTTGATGTCACTCATTCGATCTCATTGTTTTTATTGAGTTTATCAACTTCCCATTCATATTAATGTAATTTTATTGACTAAAATGAAAAGTTGGGCGCAGCCAGGATTTGAAATCGATACAAAGGTTCTAATACGTGCCCTACACCTCCCGCCTAACCAGGGCTAAATCAATCTTGTTTAGGAAACCTTGTTTCATGTGTAATATATACAGTTTATTTATATATTCTTTTAAAAATATATTAAAAAATTTTAAAAACTTCGGGGCCTTTTATCCATGCTCAGGGCCGGCCTTGAAATAAAATACATATGCAAATTACTATCAAGATGATGCTTTAGTATTGGTGTTTTTTTTGCAAATAAGAACCAAACACCATTGATCTTGTAGATCCCTATGAGCTTGAGTAAGCTTTAGCATACCTTTTGGGGTCTTGAAGATACAACTTGTTTTGGCCCAGTACCCAATGATCTTGCAGTCCAGCCCAGTTTGACCCGAGCCCGTTTTGACCCGAGTCAGTTTTCTCAGGTCTAGATACCAGCATATACTATTCTTTTTTTTTTTTTGGATGTTTATCTTTGACCAACTATGCTTCACATTCAGTTTAATATTAAGTTTTATTAATTATTTTTATTAATTTTATGGAATATATCGTCCATAAAATATTATTAAATATTTACAACTTCTAGTCTTCTATGTGTGCAATATGCTACAGGATGCTTGATTCAACTTTTATTGAATAAAACTAAGATATTAAATTATTTGGTTTCTGTTTTCATTAAACCCACATGAAATTTCATATTCTTTTGTTTGCTTGTTTTAGGATATTTTATAACAACCTTTCCCAATATAATCACACCCATAGCCAACTTGGTTATTTTCTTTCCTATTTCTGTACATAAGTGTAAGTGTGTTGTTTCTTGGAGAGCAAGCTTAATTCTTTTATTTTTTAGGAATTTAGTCTTAGAAAATATGTTTATTTTTGAAAGCAAGAAAAATTAAAATATTCGATAGGGATGTAAAGAACCAAGCCGGGCTAGCTTGAGCTCGAACTTAAACGAGCTTACACGGCTCGCCTTGTTTATTTTATCGAGATTAAAAGTCAAGTTCAAGCTAAGCGCTTAAAAATCTCAAGGTAGCTTGTGGTTCATCGAATCGGCCTGTTTGATATATAAAAGACGAAAAAAATTAACATACACCTGTTTATTATTATGTTTTTTAATATTTTTTAAAGATCAATCAAGCGAGCCAACCTTGGCTCATGCTTCGCTCGTTTACAAACGAGCTTTTTGCAAGTGAACTTTGAACGAGTCGCGGCCTTTTTTAAATAGCCATAGTTAGAGAACGTGTTTTAGAAACAACTTTATCTCTTAAAAAAACATTTAATCTCTTTGTAGAAAGTTTTTATAATTTTTCAAAAAACGCCTATTTTATTTTTTTAATACGCATTTCGTTTTTTTTTTTTTTTTTTACAAAAGGTGTTTTGAAACTTTTTTTTTATATAAAACCCTTTTTCAAAGTAATGTTTTCTTCACGAGGGAATATGACAATTTTGAATGTGATTTTTCTTAGGGGTATGGGAAGAGGGGTGTGTGACAAAATTGTATTTATTTAGCAAATATTTAAATGTCATAAAAGAGCAAATGAGAACATACAAATATAAGGAATAACATGCATTGACTTTATTTAAAATTTGAAAAAAATAGTTTTATCAAATTTTTAATCTCATACATCTCTAATTCTTTAGCTTTTCTGAAAGAAATCCATATTAGTAATCTAAATTATGAGACATGTTCTATAACCTTTCCTTAAATAAAAAATTTGTAATCTACTCGGATTTATCATTGGTTATAACAATACGTTTAACCATTATGATGATGTGTCTACATTTATAGTTCGGATTTGTTGTTGTAATGAAATTTAATGTACTCGTATTATAACTATGAATCCGATTTTCATATTTGCTTTCTTGTCACATGAGTTTTGATGTTCAAGTATATAACGTGGCTACCTTTGTCCAAATTCGCATGTTTGATTTGTAGTTGTAATGATGTTTGATAACTAATACTCATGTATATAATAGTGTGTCTAGCAACCAATTGGGTTGTGGTCTATTGATAAAGGTAAAACCTCTAAACATCTGGGTTTAATAGGGGGAGATCTTAGATTAAAGTCACACAGACGACAAGGATTAAAAGAAATTAGTCTAGCTTCGTAAGTGTTCTTTACTGATAACTTTAACACACATGGAATTTCAACTCTGATTACAAATTCGTGGGTTATGATTATGTCTCCTCATTAGTCAATTCCACATAGAAATTAGTGTTAGAATTAACTATTAAGAACACATAATATGAAATTTGTGACCCAACTTAAAAGTAATTGATCAGACACTTATTTTAATTATTGTTGGCCATAGATGTCTTATTTGCAAATGGTTTTGGGAATTAGGACTTTAGGTCGAATGGTATCAACTTAATCCAAGACTAAGAATTCCATGGAGCACTTCTTTAGCCTGTGAATAAATTAGGAGGGAACTCATGTGAAATATATATAACCATCACCAGTGGCTAGTGCTCTGGTGGTGGCCACGGGTATTTAAGTTCCATCTATGATAGGCTCGGGTGAGTTTTCCCTTCCAGGTCTCAAGTTTTTAGTCTGGGTGATAGGGGTTTTTCATTGAGGGGTTTAAATTGGGGATCTACTGTGCGAGTGGGCTCTCTTGCGCGGACCCGATTAAGACAACGTATGCTAGACCTCCCGATAGTCGCGAATAATTCGCACTTTTCAAAAAAATGTAAAATATATATATTTCATCAATTTGTTGTTTTTAAGAAAATAAATTTGTCATTATTTAAAAAAAAAAACTAAATTTCACAAATAAAGAAAAAATCATCTATAGTTATCGTAAATTAATTTTTTAACGGCAAATATTACTCTACCTCTATTTCTAAATTATCTTTGAAAAAATACATGTTGATTTAATAAACCTTTTCAACTAGTCTTGAAAAACTAGGATTAACATCATAAAAATAAAAAGAAAATTGTATAGAAAGATTAGCTGATAAGCTACTACACGGCAATATATTTATTCAGGACACGCATTAAGTGAACTGGCAGGGCCGGCTCAAAAATTTTTAATTTTTTCTAGGCCCAAAGCGGATAGCAAAATTGGGGCCCTTTTTGTAAACAAAAAAATTTGCTATGAATCTATTGTTCATATATCATCTTTGTATACGCATAATTATAGATCATAAACCTCAATGTTAACAATTTCAAAGCCAAAATTACCAAAATATAATATATTTTCTTAGAACTTGAGGCCCTTGGAAAATGAAGGCCTAAAGCTCTTGCTTTATTACACTCCCCCTTGAGCCGGCCCTGTGAACTGGGGCTTTGTTTTGAGTATTTTACAACAAATGGGCTTTGGAGAGAAGTGGCGTGGCTGGATTTCGGGCATTCTAGCTTCGGCCAGGGCGTCAGTCTTGGTGAATGGTTTGCCCACCTTCGAGTTCGGATGTAGCAAAGGCATGAGGCAAGGAGATCCGATCTCCCCGTTTCTTTTTGTTGTGGTTATGGAGGCGCTGTCTTGCTTATTCAATATGGCTCGCGAGGCCAACGTCTTTCAAGGAATTAATATTCCAGGCTCCGACGCCCGTGTCTCTCATTTATTCTTTGCCGATGACGCTATGATAATGGGGGAATGGAACAAAGATAATATTGCTAATGTTATTAGGATCCTTCGGTGTTTTCATGTGTGTTCGGATCTCAAAATCAATCTTAGCAAATCAAGTATTTTCGGGGTTGGAGTCTTGAGCGAGGAGATTCAGGAGATGGCTAACTGGATCGGATGTAAGGTCGATTCTATTCCTTTTAAGTACTTAGGCTTGACGGTCGGTGCCAACATGAATCGTATAAACAACTGGAGGCCTGTTTATGATATTTTTGAGAAACGTCTCTCTCTTTGGAAGGCAGCTTTACTATCCATAGGAGGCAGGGTTGCTCTAATTCGGTCGGTTCTCGAAAGTTTACCTTTGTATTTCATGTCTCTTTATAAGGCGCCGATTAAAGTTAATAAAGACCTGGAAAGCATTATAAAAAAGTTTTTGTGAGGGCTTTACCTAAGAAAGCTGGAGGCTTTGGGCTGAACAAATTGTTGGACGTCAATTTGGCTTTGCTTAGTAAATGGGGTTGGAGGTTTAAAAATGAGCCCGATAGTTTATGGGCCATAATCGTCTCTGTCATGCACTCGGGTCGCTTAGAATGGACGTTCCTCCCTTGTAATAAATCTGTCAGATGTGTTTGGGTCAATATTTGTAATATTTTGAACAAACTTCTCGTGGATAATAAGCCGTTTCGCAGTTTTTTCAAAGGTGAGGTCGCTTCGGGTTCCGATGTCTTCTTTTGGTTAGATCCATGGATGTCCGAGTTTTCTTTCAAAGATCTGTTCCCGGGTCTTTTCCGGCTGGAAACGGTCAAAAACTGTTCAGTTAGGGATCGCTTGGCTGATGGTGGTTTATGGTTATGGAGACATGAGCCGGACACGGCATCGGAGATTCAGGAGCTGATTTCCTTGTCGGGTATGTTATCCTCTTTTAATCTTAGGGATGGTAGAGATAAATGGAGATGGTTGGGTGATTCTACGGGTATTTTTTCGGTCAAATCAGCCAAGGATGTTCTTGTTCGAGGTAGGTGTGACCCGAACGACTTTGTATTCGATTGGTGTAAATGGGTCCCAGCAAAGTGTAATATTTTCGCTTGGAGGTTAGACTTGAATCGTATTCCTACATCGGATGCCTTATTTTCTAGGGGTATTGTTAATCATGTTAGAGCATGTCCCCTTTGCGACTGTGGGGATGAAATCGTGAGCCATCTTTTTATTTCTTGTCGTTTCGCGGACATGATTTGGGATAAAATCAGCAGATGGTGTTGTATTCCAACAATTTTTGCATTTTCCATTAAAGATCTTTTGGAGTTACATAATTTCAGTAGGCTGGGGAGCTCGGAAAGGATGGTTCTTCAAGGTATTGTTGTCATCGCGTGCTGGTGCATTTGGTTGGCTAGAAATAAAGTGGTCTTTTCAAGCTCTCGGGCAAATGTGGAGGACGTTTTTAGTGATATTAGAGCTTTGGGTTTTTTCTGGTTTAAACATAGGTCGCGCTTTCAATTTATTGATTGGAGCGATTGGTGTAAATTTGTAATTATGTAACTTTTGTTTTGTTGTTTGTCGCCGGCCCGGTTTTCGGGTTTGGTGGTTTGTTAATGAAAGTTAATTTTAAAAAAAACTTTTAGACATTAAATTACAAGTTTAACATAATTATTTTGTTTATTATCAAATGGCCTTTCGCTTCTGAATTGAGATGTGTAAAATAGTATCCTTTTCAAGAAGTCGTGGATTTGAGTCCCACAATAACTAATGGTGAAGACTAGATTATTATTTAAAAAAATATTATTTTGTTTTTTTTAACATATTTTTCTTATAAATATTATCAATTTAGAGGTTAAAAACTAATCATTTTCAAATATTTTTTTAAAAACATCTTTGATAATTTTTTTTAAATGGGTATACCTCACAACTATGTTTAATCACTAATTATTTTGTTAATTTTTGACCAAAACAAAGACCACATAATGTATTTATCAGTACTACTTCACAAATACATGTAAAAAAGAGAGCAATGGAAATATCCTAATCCAATTTCTAATAAACTATTCCAACACACTCTCCTCCCTCGAACACAGGGGCGGATCTACCCACAATTGTGAATGGGTGAACACACCCCTTGAAAAAAATAGTGCTGATTTTCGTTGAAATCCCCGATCGTACCCCTTGGATTTTTTTTTCAACCGCACCCTTGAAAATTTCTAACCGCCCCTTAGAAAAAAACATTATGAATTTATAACAAAAAATAAATAAATAAACAACGGTTATTATGAATTTAATATAATTTATATAATTATTCTTTAACCACTTATTCACCTAATTAGTTAACCCAATCAAAGTTCAATCTATAATCTAATTTTATTAACCTAACTACCCAAACTCAAACCCAACTCAAAGATTTTGAACTAAATAAAATAACCCAAACCAACCAACACATGACCCACTCGACTTCCAAACCCTGCTCCAAAAAAGACGGCCAACGACTCACGACCAGACGAGTTTTTTGGCCAGAAAATTCAAAATTTCGGCCGTTCCGACCAGTATTACGCAGGAATTCCGACTTAGAACCGGTATCATTTCTTTATTGATTGTTTTTTGTTGTTTTTATATGGTGATTAGGAAAAAACATAGATGTATAAGGGTTTGATCATTTTATGTTTTTTGATTTTTTTTTTGTTGTTCTAGTCTTGTAGTTAATGATTTTGTTGTTTTATTTTAAGTTTTGTGCATTTTAAATTATTACTAATCAACATTTAAAACTAGGGCTTGAATATTTGAAAATTATGGACTATGGTATTGGTTGAACATGATTGTTTTTTTTTAAGTGTTGTTTTATGAACTTATGGAGCGATTTATATGCGATACGAACCATGAGTAGGGAAGTTATGACGCGATTTCTCAAGAGGAAAGAGATTGAACCACTTTTTCATCGGATTTTTCTAGTTAAAGACCAAGGTATGTTTTAGATAGTTTTTTTTGTTATTTAATTAATGATTAGGAGAAATAGAAGTAGGGAGAGTTTGAACGTTGATAGTTTTTTGTTGTTACTTTACTTACTTATAATGATCTTTTATGTTGTTTACTTGTTTTACTTGGAACTTTGTTTGTTAATGTGATAGGAAGTTTGGAAATAGGATTTGATTGTTTGAAAATTGAAATTGACCCAAACCGACCTGATCTGATTCGACCTGATCTGATTCGACCTGCTATGATATTTTGTTTGTTTATGTTTACTTGCTCTACATGACCCGACTTGCTATGAACCGAATTTTTTTTATATAGCTAGAGGCCTAAAATCTTTAAAAAATTTCCGCACCCTAGAAAAAAAATCCTAAATCCACCACTTCACAAATAACTTTTTTTTGAACTGCAAATTAGGATCACTGACGGACCACTGGAGTATCATCGTGTCACCAGCAGAACCATCCGATCATATCCATCTCCACTACACCAATTCAGGACCCCCTTTGTGGGAATCGAACCCATAACCTAATGGTCATAAGTCTTATCCCACCACCAAAATACCACTAGGCTATAATGTCATGGGTCACTTCACAAATAATTAAATGCTAGCCAAACCATCTTCAAAAAAAGTAAATATATTATCGTATAAGTTATCAACTTCATAATATTATGCAATCATATAATATTATATATACGTTATTAGTTATATAATTTCCATTCTTGAACTCGTGTAATATACAACTCTATAACTTAGTTTATATAATATAACTAGGTTAGTTCCCCGTGTGTTACACGGGTTGAACAATTTAAACTACATAGTATAGATATTTCCTGTAAATGCAAAACAAAGACAGAGACATTTACATACCATATTGACATAAATGAGTTAATATAAATGTAACCCATCAACTCGTACATATTAATTAATGTCGTAGAGTTCGATAAGACGGCTCTAATGTCGGTTGAATGAGGTCAATCAGAGTCTATTTGATACCTTTTGTACGACTTCTTATTTTTTGAATTTTTGTATTTGATTCTAAACCTATTATTAACATTATTGATAATAATTTTAGTTATATATATCAATATTATATATATATATATATATATATATAATACATTTCTCACACTTCTCACACTTTAGTCTAACATATTAATATTATTATGAGTTTTGAAACTTGTTTAGCTAGGATTTAAGATTCTATTGAAGTATTAGTTTAACAATATGTTATTGAATTAATAATAAGAATTTGTATTAGATTAGATTAAATATTATTATTATTATTTGTATTAGATTAGATTAAATATTATTATTATTTGTATTAGATTAGATTAAATATTATTATTATTAGTATTATTAATAATTTTAATCAATTAAATGAGAGAATGACAAGTGTCCCAAAACAGGTTTCTTTTATTATATAGTATAGATTGTATGCCACCATAAAAAAATAAGATGAAATAATTTATGTTTAAAATTAGCTATTGTAAAAATAGTGGCATGTAAAATACATTAATATTTAATATTGAATAAAATGCCAATATGATCCATGAGTTTATGTTACTTTTGTTATTTCAATCTAAAAAGGAAATTTTTTGTTAGGATCGGAGGCTCTCATGATTGTGTTTGTTTGTATAATTTGTACATTAAAAGAATATGAAATAATGTAAAGTGCAGCGGAAATGAATACAAACTTTGTAAACACAATGAAGAGAATAGTATGATAAACAAATGCTTCACATTAAGTCAAATGATTGAATTACAAAGCAAATGATTACAAGCATGCTTACAATACTAAACTCCCCCTCAGCCTGATGCTCCAAGGTTGGTTGCACAAGATGAAAGGATTAGACATGAGAAGAAGAACTTGCTCATCAATCAAATGTAATAGTACAAAGTACTGTTACATTTATAGGCAGTCCAAACCACTGGGCATCTCAGCTGACGTCACCATGAAAGTGACATCTAACAAACTAACAAACTCTATCTACTGATCTATATAACTACTGCTTTGCTAACTACTGATGTTACATTACATTACATTACATAAGATGAATAAAACTGCTGCTGCATCCTTCCACTGCTGTGAACCCATCAGTACTTGTCATGATCAGCAGTGCTTGACTCAAGGCAGTAGATTAGGCAGCAGGGCTTTAGTCTTCATCAGTCTTTGATCTGATCAGCAGTTTCCAGTGTCAGCAGTTGTTGATAAAGGCAGTACTTTGGAGTATATCAGATGTTGGAGCCACAGTCAAGGGGAAAGCTTATAGTAAACAGCTGCTTATTGTGAATCCATTTTTGTGATCCGGTTTTGGCTTTCATTATCTGTTCCTCTGGTAGGGTTCAATCCCAACAATCTCCCCCTGGAACAGATAATGCCAAAACCCTTCATTATTCTGGATTTTTATTTCTCATCAGAAGTTCCTTAGCTTGTCTTTTAAATTCTTCTTCAAAATCCATGGAACTTGAGTCATCCTCATCCCTGCACAGTGAAAGTTCAAAGAGATCCTGCAAATCTTCAACACTAAGGCCTAGTGCTTCTTTCCTTGATATGTACTTCACTTCACCATTGGATCTGACCAAGGTCAATACGTTGGTCTTTTAATCAGACATCCACTTTAGTACTTTTAATCCTAATGGGTTTCTTGGGAGAGATTTATTTCCCGATGAGTTTGGAGATGTTGGCCTTGTGAAAAGTTGTAAGCTATCAGACATTTGTTTGAGGGTCTTCTCAATGACATCATTTGCTGCAGCTACATCTTCTGCAGTTTCCTTTTCAATTTGCTCTTGTCTCTTTCGTTGATCTGGCTCAATGTCTGATATTTCTGAAGTGCTTGGTGATGCAGTGTAACACCTCGAAAATTCACGTCCTATAATGTACTGACACGTGTCATAAGCTTGAACGAGTCAATGAATACTATAAAGGGACTAAAGTTGACAAACATAGAAAGTATGTGAATTCAAGGGTTCAAAATGTCGACAATGGATAAATATGCCCTACAATGTCCCTACATGATGTTTATACCCTTAAACGAATGATTGATGGATCATAAGAAGCTAATTGTGAAAGAAAGTGAGAAATTACAAACTACAGGGGTTAAATGTGTCGACATGTTTAAGTTATACCTCTGACTGACCTTTTAGCAAACCCGAAGCTTTGTAAAGGTAATTTATGCTCACTAGAATGCATGGTAAGAATTTCATAAAATTTCATTACCGTATGAGAAAGTGATGTGTGTAAAATGCAACATATAAATTACATCAAATGAGGCATAAAACTAACCCTTTTTAAGTACTAATGTTGGAAAAAGTGTGCTTTTGTCTTCCTTTTGTATTTTCAGGGTTAAAAGAGCTTAAATGAACAAAAGAAGCAAAAATGCAGCTAAATCCAACATAAATACAAAGAAAAGGAAGAAACATGACATGCCCGACTCCTCGACAGCATCTCCTAAAGCAAAAACAAGAAGAAAGCTGAGCATGGGGCTGTGCCCAGCTGAGCATGGGGCTGTGCCCAGCTGAACACGGGGCTGTGTCCAGCGGACACGGGGCATGTCCAGCTCAACACGGGGTCGTGCTCAGCGAGCACGGGGCAGTGTCCAGAATGGTCAGCCCTGGCACAAAAGACAAAGTGGTAGAAGCTTCTATTGCCCACCACGGGGCCGTGTCCAGCGGACACGGGGGCGTGGTCAGAGTGCTGCAGGTGCATTTATTGTAATTGTGAATTACAATTAATGAAGAGAGAGAGTGTCAGACGGGCACGGGGCCGTGTCCAGCGGACACGGGGCCGTGCCCAGGCTTCTGTTCAGCCTATAAATAGGAGTGCTTGGCTTCATTTCAACTCATCCCTTGGCACACCACCTCTCTCACACTTCATCCACCACCCACCACCACCATAATACCATCATCCACCACCATCATCCATTGTCCATCGTAGAGTGTGTGAGTCGTCTCGGGATCCAAGATTGATCGTAAGAGTTCTTGACAATCAAGGCCATGTTTGCCTAAGTCTCTTACATCACTTGGTGAAGACAAGTGTTTAGTATAATACTTTTTATTTTTAATCTTTTGCACTTTTTATTTGGTTTTGTATTAATGACTTTAATAACTAGTTACTTATGTTGAAGGTGATCTTTCCTTATCGTTTGTCCGTGGTGTCTTGGCATTATTTTACTGTCTATATAAAATAAAAGATTTTCACCATTCATATCTCCACGGTCTATATGGAGGTATGTTGGCTACCTGGTCGGGGGTTAAGGGAACGGTTTGGTAAGGGTCTTGCCCTTGTTCAGCGTTTAGAGGTCCTGCTTGGGACCTGGGTCAAATTTAGTAGGATCTCCTTCAATGCCCATAGGTATTGGATGGCGGGGATCCAAACTCTTTGACCCCCTCATAAGTTAACTACTATTAATACTATAACCCGACTATTTAGGACTGTATCCCTGCTGACTCAGACTACTTAGCCGAGGGTAACGTCACCGCCAAAAGCGGGGCCTACCATAATTTGCATTAATAACTTAATTCATTATCTTTCAATAATCCGACCCTTTAGGATTGTATCCTTGCTGACTCAAACTACTGGGTTGAGGGTAACGTCGCCTTCAAAAGAGGGGCCTACTACAATAACTAAGATAATCTCTTAAACAAGTGCAAAAGTGCGAAAATAATCAAAGGTTATACTAATACACGTGTCGGATCCAAGTGATTCATCTTGTCTATCTGTTTTTATTTTATTTTTATTTTCAGCATTTAGTTAGTTTTTATTTTCTTAGTTTAAAACATTTTTCTAACCTTTTTGATTTGATTAGACGTTGAGGATAAACCGGTATTAAAAGCTCTTGTGTCCTTGGACGACCTCGGTATCTTACCAACACTATACTACGTCCACGATGGGTGCACTTGCCCATATGTGTGTTTAGTGTTAGTGAATATCGTGTTTTATAAATTTAAAACTTGGCTAAAAGTGTAAAAAGGGGCTTAAATATACATCTAAAAATATAACACACTTCACGCACATCAAGTTTTTGGCGCCGCTGCCGGGGACACAAGGATTTTAAGAAAGCTTAAAATCGACGGCCTAATCAGTTTTTCAAAACCTTTTTAAAACGCGCGCATTTTTCTGCATTTTAGTTTAGTTTTGCATTTACAGTAGCCTGAACACGGGGTCGTGCTCACTGAACACGCCCCCGTGCTGCATATTTTTAGAGTAGATACCCAGATACAGAGTCTAAACACGGGGCCGTGCTCACTGAACACGCCCCCGTGCTCAACGTGACCAGTAAATTTAATTAAAACGCCCAGATACAGACCCTGAACACGGGGCCGTGTTCACTCAACACGGGGCCGTGTCCAGCTTCTGTTTCCGTCTTATTTTTGTTTTCTGGTCCCGAGACTCAGTTGTGATCTGTTGAGTGATTCTTATGGATCAATACTCAAGAGGTTACAACTACACCTATGATGGGGATGATTATAGGGGTAATTATTGCACTAATTGTCGTAACGCACGCTCGGTTCAATATAATACTTCATATCAACCATCCAATTCATACAACCATTATGAGGAGCCCAGGTACGAGCCATCAACTTCATACACATCCTATGAAGACCAAAGGTATGAACCTCCTCCCTCATACTCATATTTTGACGAACCAAGGTATGAGCCTTCATACTCATACTTTGAAGACTCAAGATATGAGCCACCACCTTCATATTCCTATTATGAGGAACCATGGCGTGAACAACCCACCTCATATGAGTACTATGAAGAACAAAGTTTCGACCCTTATCCATCATATACTTATCATGAAGAACAATGGTGTGAGCCATCTACTTCATATGGGTACTATGAGGAACCAAGGATCGAACAACCGGATTCAAGCTTTGAGGATCCCGATCCTTACTCTATCACCGACATAGCCGATAGGATAATAGAAAAACTCAAATTTATCGAAAGATGCATAAAAGAATCTCACGCAAGGGAAGAGGAGTCCCGCGCAAGAGAAGAATTAAAAAAGGAAGAAACGATAATTGAGGAGTTAAAAATGGAAGAACAAATAAGTGAAAAACCGACACATGAGTTAAACAACGAAAGGGGCGAAGTCGATAACGTTAAATTACAAGAAGAGTCTAATTTTAAAGAAATTAATCTCTTGTCACCTTCTTTCGAAAATCATTGTTTAGTACCAACTCATGCTAAGTTTTTAAAAGAGCTAAACACTAATACAAAAATAGAAGAAATGGTAAGTGTTAAGTTAACTAATGATCAAACCTCGCTAATAAAAGAAGATCCTTTTGAGATTAACATTACACCGGTTCCATGTTTCTTTCAAAATTCATTTATTAGTAATATCACCATTGATAAAGATCTTTGTGTTAACATAATGCCTAACTACATTTTTGAAAAGCTAAGTATTAGTGATTTTGCTCCACTTCAAATACCCATTTTTCTATCCAATCGGAGAATAATAAAATCAATCGGTGTAGTTGAGGATATCTTGGTTCAAACAAATCAAATAGTAATCCCAACCGACTTTGTCATCCTTGATGACGCTCCTCTAGTGTTGGGACGACCTTTTGTAAAAACTCACGAAGCTTTGAAAAACCGGAAGTACAACAATCTACCTCTTCAATTAGGGGCATTCAAAAGGAGCATAGATCTTGAGCGCTCAATGAAATATCCTTTTGGCAATGACGACCCCCTAATTGAAGATGAGCCAGAGCCACCTGATAAGGTGGGTCTAGCCAAGGACCCTTATAAACGTGGCGCACCACGGAGGCATTCCGCGGAACTATCCGTAGTTTAGTTTAGATTAACTTTTATGTTTTCTAGTTTAGTTTTTAATTTTCAGGAATAAAACACACTCAGGATGGTGAAGGATGCTAAGGGAAGCCTGAACCAACACCCCATACATAAAAACAGAGCCTTCCGACGATTTTTCTTCATTACAGCAAGTTCAGCACGGGGCCGTGCTCACCCAACACGCCCCCGTGCCCAAAACTCTGCAGAAATGCCGAGTTCAGGTACCTGGACACGGGGCCGTGCTCACTGAACACGCCCCCGTGCCCAGCCTTCTGTTTATTTTTGGTACTGGCAGTCTGGACACAGGGCCGTGCTCAGCCAACACCACCCCGTGTTCAGCTACCCAGTAACATAAAATCTTGTTTTTAACCCACTTTTTCGCATTCTAATCAACCGAAAATCTTATTTTTGGAACACATTGAGGACAATGTGTAATTTAAGTATGGGGGGGGGGATGCTAAAACCTTGAATTTTGCAAGTCCTAATTACAAGCCTTACACAAAACTCTATTGGAACCGCTAAACACCCCAATTTTTTTTCAAAAACTTTTCATTTTTTTTACTTGTCTTGGTTTAATTTGGGAATAACAAGTTCTAAAAAGGTTATATTTTTACAAATTTACAACCGATAGCGTCGTGATAAAAAGAACCAACATAAGAAAATTATGAAACGGCATAACAAGTCTAGTTAAAATTTGATTATATATACTTGATCACATTAAAAACCCATTCCCACAAAAGTGAGTTTTGAGCCTTTATTGAGCATACAAATTTACATCCTTAGACCAAATGCTCATTTTTCGTTTCTTGTGTGAATAGCCGCTTGGTTCTTACAACTCTAGAACTTGCCACGACGATTCATTCCCGGTCCTTACCAACTTAACCCCAAGTAAGTAAATGATGGAGGCATTAGGACTAACCATTTTTATTTCTACACCATTATTTTTCTTTTTTTTACCGCCTACCCAAAATCCCCCTAGTTAACCCCTTTGAGCCTAAACCTTTTCATTTCTTAACCCAAAACAAACACCCTTCTTCCCACCAAAACCCCTTTTTCATTTTAAACCCTTTATTTTAGTAACAAAGCGCGGTTTTTCTTATGACTTCCTTATTAAAAAAAAAAGAGAAAAATGATGATAATAATGAAGCCAAAAGAAATAAACAAACAAGGTTATCAAAAAGAACTTTGTTTGAAAAAAAAATGCTTCATTAAAATAAAAAGTCAAAAAAAAAAAAAAAAAAAAGAGAAAGTCTTACGAAAACCGACGCTTTTTACGTTTTTCGCCCTTTTACTAACCACTAACCCAACCACCCACCTTTAGCCCAAGCCTAACCCTTGACCCAAAAAGTCCTCTTGATATTTACAAAGGTATAAAGTTAAAAAGGAGGAGGATTGATTGCTTGGCAAGCTTATGGTAGGAATAAGTTCCATGCCGCTCTCGAGTGATTCACTAAAAAAATACACCTTCTGCCGAGTGTGAGTGATTTCTCCCGTGAGGTACGTGAACTTGTATATAAGTGAAATTTTAAAGAGGCATGTTATACCCAAATAAGTAGTTTCTCTTATGAAACGTTCTAAATTAATCATAACGAATAAGATTGTAAATAGTATAAAAATAAAACCCAATAAAGATCTTGGATTCCCGACACTCAAGACAAGCCCAAAACCTTCTCTTCTACCCATTCCATTTGGGAGTGTAAGCCACATATTAAAGAGTTTTGCTTGAGGACAAGCAAAGATTCAAGTGTGGGGGTATTTGATGTGTGTAAAATGCAACATATAAATTACATCAAATGAGACATAAAACTAACCCTTTTTAAGTACTAATGTTGGAAAAAGTGTGCTTTTGTCTTCCTTTTGTATTTTCAGGGTTAAAAGAGCTTAAATGAACAAAAGAAGCAAAAATGCAGCTAAATCCAACATAAATACAAAGAAAAGGAAGAAACATGACATGCCCGACTCCTCGACAGCATCTCCTAAAGCAAAAACAAGAAGAAAGCTGAGCATGGGGCTGTGCCCAGCTGAACACGGGGCTGTGTCCAGCGGACACGGGGCATGTCCAGCTCAACACGGGGTCGTGCTCAGCGAGCACGGGGCAGTGTCCAGAATGGTCAGCCCTGGCACAAAAGACAAAGTGGTAGAAGCTTCTATTGCCCACCACGGGGCCGTGTCCAGCGGACACGGGGGCGTGGTCAGAGTGCTGCAGGTGCATTTATTGTAATTGTGAATTACAATTAATGAAGAGAGAGAGTGTCAGACGGGCACGGGGCCGTGTCCAGCGGACACGGGGCCGTGCCCAGGCTTCTGTTCAGCCTATAAATAGAAGTGCTTGGCTTCATTTCAACTCATCCCTTGGCACACCACCTCTCTCACACTTCATCCACCACCCACCACCACCATAATACCATCATCCACCACCATCATCCATTGTCCATCGTAGAGTGTGTGAGTCGTCTCGGGATCCAAGATTGATCGTAAGAGTTCTTGACAATCAAGGCCATGTTTGCCTAAGTCTCTTACATCACTTGGTGAAGACAAGTGTTTAGTATAATAATTTTTATTTTTAATCTTTTGCACTTTTTATTTGGTTTTGTATTAATGACTTTAATAACTAGTTACTTATGTTGAAGGTGATCTTTCCTTATCGTTTGTCCGTGGTGTCTTGGCATTATTTTACTGTCTATATAAAATAAAAGATTTTCACCATTCATATCTCCACGGTCTATATGGAGGTATGTTGGCTACCTGGTCGGGGGTTAAGGGAACGGTTTGGTAAGGGTCTTGCCCTTGTTCAGCGTTTAGAGGTCCTGCTTGGGACCTAGGTCAAATTTAGTAGGATCTCCTTCAATGCCCATAGGTATTGGATGGCGGGGATCCAAACTCTTTGACCCCCTCATAAGTTAACTACTATTAATACTATAACCCGGCTATTTAGGACTGTATCCCTGCTGACTCAGACTACTTAGCCGAGGGTAACGTCACCGCCAAAAGCGGGGCCTACCATAATTTGCATTAATAACTTAATTCATTATCTTTCAATAATCCGACCCTTTAGGATTGTATCCTTGCTGACTCAAACTACTGGGTTGAGGGTAACGTCGCCTTCAAAAGAGGGGCCTACTACAATAACTAAGATAATCTCTTAAACAAGTGCAAAAGTGCGAAAATAATCAAAGGTTATACTAATACACGTGTCGGATCCAAGTGATTCATCTTGTCTATCTGTTTTTATTTTATTTTTATTTTCAGCATTTAGTTAGTTTTTATTTTCTTAGTTTAAAACATTTTTCTAACCTTTTTGATTTGATTAGACATTGAGGATAAACCGGTATTAAAAGCTCTTGTGTCCTTGGACGACCTCGGTATCTTACCAACACTATACTACGTCCACGATGGGTGCACTTGCCCATATGTGTGTTTAGTGTTAGTGAATATCGTGTTTTATAAATTTAAAACTTGGCTAAAAGTGTAAAAAGGGGCTTAAATATACATCTAAAAATATAACACACTTCACGCACATCAGAAAGTTATGATCAACTTCGTATGCGAGGGGTTAAAAGCGTCAACGTCGAAAGTTAAGACTTTTCGGGTAATAACAAGATAATCAAGGACTTAGCATGATAGGTAAAAGTCTAGGGGCCCTTGTAGGTAATTTGGAAGGGGTCAAAGTGCAAGAGATAAGTTAAGTTGACCTTTCGAAGAACCAGGAGCCAACATGCAATTAATGAAAAGATTTGGAATCAGATCTGAAGGCTCATGCGGCCCGCATAAACATTGTGAAGGCCTTACGCGGGCCGCCTGACACGCCCAGATGCAGAAAATCGTTTTTGTGCCTGTTCAGCCCATGTAAACGACTTATGTTGCCTTTAAACACTTCCAAGAGCTGCCTAAACATCCCCTAGACATTTAGGGACACTTGTTAGTGATCAAACATCAATGGTAGACCTTGTTGTCAACAATCTATGAATTTATGAACACTATATAAAGCCCATTGTTGCACACTTTGATCATTCATTCATTCCTTCATCATCTGATCATTTCTGGAGCTCAAGACCTCCTTCTAAGCTTCCCTAGTCGTGCATAGGACCTTTGTAAGTATGCTTGACCTTTCTTTATTGAGTTTTCGCTTAGTTTTAGCTTAGAAGTCAAAACCGTCGTAATTAACGGTTGACTTAACGATTAATCACTATTAGTCCAGTGATTTGTCGAATCAAAGGTAGTTATAAGTTGGTAATCATGTGGGCTTTAAACCCTTAAAAGGGTACCCTCTGATTCCCATTCTAACTAGATCAAATGTCGGGTCAAAGTTGTTTATAAAAAGTCAACAGAAGCTAGATTTTCGATTTAACGCATAAGTAGCAATGTAGAAGGCGTATAACCTATTTTGTCACCCATATAACTTGGTAATGAGTTTAAGAACTGATCTAAGCTTGTTGATCCGACAATTTGCTATTTTGACCCGGTTCGGAACTGAAAGTCGCAAAGCTTTGACTTTTGCTTTGACTTCAGTTCTGACCCGTTATGGTATGATTTAGATATGCCTTAGGACTATCTTAGGACCAGGTTACATGATGGTACAACCCTCTGTGACCAGTTCGTTGTTTGTCCGAATCTTTTACACATTTCCGTTAAACGCCTAAAAGTTGACCATAACGCCCTTCTCACTTTAAAACGAGAATTTTGGACATGTGAAAGGACAATAACCTCTGATTTCTAAGCATGTCCCTAAATTTTCACGTCAATCCGAGGTCTAGAATATGAGTTATGCTAAAAAGCGCAATTACGGAAACTTTAGTAATTAATCGGCGCAATTAGCAAAAGCCTATCTAAACCCAAATTTCGACACCAAACCTTTTATACACTGTTGTAAAATAATATTTTGAGATTTTTAAAGATTTTTAATTATTTTTAACCTGCACATAACCTGTGGTTATGGCATCGATTCGGTAAATACCGAATATACCCTTTTCAGACATAACTTGAGTTCTACATGGTATTTTGACCCGATTCCAGTTGCTACTGATAATAATAAATAAAGTATTTTGGACTTTATAAACTGTTCGGAAAACTCAGATTTCCTGTAGAACTCGGAAATCTCTTTTATTATCTTTAAAAAGACCGAAATACCCCTTCGGGGCGTATTTTGGATTTAAACTCATTACGGGCATTATGGAAGGTATCCTACTGATACCACAACCTCTTTAGAGTATATTAACTTAGGAAACTTGTGTAGGACTCTTACGGTTACCCGTTACGCCTTTTGCGCGCACGGTTCGGTTTATGTAACTAGCTTACATAAACTAGCCGAAACGGGTCAAACCTTATCATTTTTACTTCAAAATCCAGAGTGTGGTTATTATACCCATATAAAACAAGTCTTCAAACTTGTTGGGTCCAAACCACATTCCATTCCCGGTTTTTGCCTTTCACGCGATTAAACCGTACTTATCCTTTGAAACTGACCGGTCTAAGCTAAAGCTAAATTAAAGACCCGTTAGGAATCTAATAGGTTACTAAAACCTTCGTTCCAAATTGAGAGCCCCAGTAGAAGTACTTGCGCTTGCTGATTAGAATATACGGCTGAGTATAAATTGCTTTTGCTAGCTCAGGTAAATACTTTTGACTTATTTTTCCTATACGGGCTTGGGATACGGTATTATAATAATACCGCTTGGTCGGGTATTGAATGTTTAGTCGGATTGTGATTAAATTATTGAGGTAACCCGCTTTAATCTGTATTGTTTGAAATAAAAGCCTTTAGGGGTTAATGACCATGTCCCGGATATCCCTGACATCATTGTATTATAAAATGGCCACGTCTTATGCACGAGGTGTAGGCATACCCCTGACAGTGCATAAGGGAAACGGTATCTCACTCTCTTGTGGGCCTATACCTGTGGCGTGTCTGTTAATCTTGACTCGATTTCTACATCGGGCCCTGAACGTACAACGAACATGTAAATCTGTATACAAGATTATAAAGATAATTGTCCCAAGTTATAGAAGATATGTTGTGCCTTGTGCATTCAAATCAATTTTATTAAACCTTTTCAAATGAGTCGGTTAATTGTATTTACCAGTGTAAACTGACGTATTTTCCAAAAAGGGTTAAGTGACAGGTACTGAACGTAATTGGCTGGAAGCTCAGGGCGTTAATAAGGAATCTTGCAACTTCTAGATGCCTAAAGTCTGTTGAACAGTTTTCTTTTATTTTGATCCGCCTGTGGATCCTTTACTTTCCGTTGTAATACTTCGACATTACTTTATATTCGGAATGTAATATATTTATCTCTTGCTTCCGCTGTGCATTTATATATTGTGTTGTTTGACTATGATGACATCAATTACGTCACGATACTCCCCACCGGGCCCACCGGTGATACGTGGAAATACGGGGTGTGACAGGTTGGTATCAGAGCCAACATTGAGTGAATTAAACACTAACCTTTTGTGTTTAATCTCAATGAAACAGTAGCATATTCCTTAAAAACTTCTGAGTCTAGACTTAACATAGGAATACTCTCAATACTAATCTAGAATTTATTGCTTCCCATTTCTTTTTATTATCTTGGATACGTCGCCAAGCGAAGAAGCTGCATTAGGATTTCTCCTCATCCGGAGCCTGGAAATGCTGAACTTCGTACCACGACTAGGATAAAACGTGCATCCAGGGAGAAAACATTCAGAGATAAGGTGAAAACTCCTTTTTTCTGAAGATCGTATCCTTAATAAATCCTTGTGAAGACATGTTTATCTTTTAGTCCCTTCATGGACAACATCATTCCTTTCAAGTCCCGTTAGGGCAATTATGTACTCCTTTTATCATTTTGTATGAATATAATATATCAAATAAATCCAATTATTATCCCTTTTTCATAATTGATCTACCAGTATAAATATTGAAAGAATCTTAAAGGGGTAAAACCTAGCTTGAATGTCATTAAAGACCTAGCTATGATGGAAAAACCTGTTTAAAAGATATTCAGATTCTCATTAACATCCGCAAACATGATTAACACTCCTGAAGACAGTAATACGATAAAATTACACTTGTCATCTTTACATTGGAAAATTCCAAACCCTTATCTAGCCTAGTGATTTAGAATCATGGCTTAAATCATCAAATGAAGATGATCATATTTTTAAACATCCATTAATGACGAAGTGCCTACGGGCCAAACTTGTTGTCCGATAAGACAACGACCGTGGTGGTCTTCGACCCCCGTCTAAAGATGTTGGACTACGTCCAAGCATAATAGTTTGTATGATCAATGCGATCCTGACTAGTATCATCAAATGGAGATGGTCATATTATAAACATCCGTAAGTGAGGAAATGCCTACGGGCCATACTTATCGTCCTAAGGGACAAGATACAGTTGATATCTTTGACTCTCTGTCAAGAAGAGGTAATGAAATATGTTCAAACCTTAATGCCTCGATTCTCTGAAATCATGGCTTATAAATTTAAAACAGTCCTTGTGACTAGGCCTTTTGCGCCATTTTAATATCCTTAATGTTTTATAACTAGGATAAATTACAATGAAAATATAACTAACAAATAAACCAATATGGTTCATATTACCATGGTTGATGAATCGTCAAAAATGATGATTCCAAAATAATCTCTGAGTAAATAATTGTCATTATATATGTAGTAATCAAGCTACATGGCTGGTTCGGATGAGGTCAACAGCCATCCGAGGGAGGATAATGATGCTTCCAGAGTTAATATAA
Source organism: Helianthus annuus (assembly GCF_002127325.2). Taxonomy (NCBI): domain Eukaryota; kingdom Viridiplantae; phylum Streptophyta; class Magnoliopsida; order Asterales; family Asteraceae; genus Helianthus; species Helianthus annuus. The sequence goes on along the minus strand of NC_035448.2, from coordinate 18,837,191 downwards.
CTGGTGCGGAACTGCGGGCATTAATAGATAATGCCGTTACACAAGCTCTCGACAGACAGTATGATGAATCAAGTGATACGCACTCTAAGACTCTATTTGTGGCTCGTAGTAAGCCCCTTTCTAAATCACACGAGTCGAAGGAAGACGATGATCGTAACTCGTCAAATCAAAAGAGTGTCCCGTCTAGACAGGTGGTGCTTTATCAAGAGGCACCAGTTAAGACCTGCTCATATAAATATTTTGTCTCCTACAAGCCCAGAGACTTTACAGGAGAAAAAGGAGCCATCGATTGCATGACGTGGCTCGATGAGATGGACACTGTTGTAGATATCAGAGGATGTGCAGACCAAGACATTGTGAAGTTTGTTTCACAATCTTTCAAAGGAGAAGCCCTATTTTGGTGGAGGTCACTGATCCAAGCTACGGGGAAGACCCCTTTGTACAACATGACTTGGGATCAGTTCGTTGCTCTTATCAAAGAGAATTACTGTCCTCAATACGAAGTTGAGAAAATTGAGACTGAATTCTTGACATTAGTCATGGAGAACTTAGATTGTCAAGCGTACCTTACAAGTTTCAATACTATGTCTCGATTGGTTCCTTACTTAATCACGCCGGAACCAAAGCGTATAGCTCGCCTTATTGGGGGTCTAGCCCCAGAAATAAAGGCAAGTGTGAAAGCATCGAGACCTGCTACGTTCAGGTCAGCGGCAGACCTGTCGCTGTCTCTTACACTCGATGTAGTCAGAAACAAGGCTGCCAAAGCCTCTGAAGATGGAAAGCGTAAAAGAGAGGATGAGGATTCTCATCGCTCCGATAAGAAGACAGAGAGGAACTCTGAGGATGAGAAGAGTTCCGGGTTTAAGAGAGACAACCAGCAGTCGGGTGAGAAGACCAGGTGCGAAACCTGTAGGAAATACCACCTGGGGAAATGCAGATTTGAATTTCAGCCTCTACCTTGTGGGATTTGCAAATCTAAAGAACATGAAACCTTGGAATGCAAGAAGTTGAAGGATGCAACCTGCTACGGTTGCAACGAAAAGGGGCATATCAAGACTAACTGCCTTAGAAATCAGAAGAAGCCCGAAGAGGCCAAGAGAATAAACGCATGAGTCTTCAGGATTAACGCCCAGGAGATGGTGCAGTATGATAAATATATAGCATGTACCTTTCCTTATCAAGCAGTTATGCAGAAATTAGTTTGCTACTGGCACATATGATTCTATAATGAACAATAATTGTTGAGAACTGTTGTCTCCGCCTGTTTAGGACTCCGGTCATTTAATGCGAGATGGAATTTGCCGATGATACTTAAGAAAACGATCCAACAAATCTTAGATTGATATTTTGTATCTATTAGGAATTACTCTTTTCTGATACCCTGATGACAAGCTTTCAAGCTATCCAAAATTCATCAATATAATAAAGACAGATGTGACATTGTGATCCCCTGTCAAAAAGATGATGGATTAGGTCCAAACCTTAAATGCCATTGATGGTCTTTCGTAACCTAGGCTAAACATAATGAATATATATTGAATAACATTCATTAAGAATGTTAGTACTATATTAGCCTGTATGGTCTATAGATACCATGGTTAGTATATATTAAGGCCATCAGGATGAAGAATAGCAGTTGTTGGATTGCAGCTAAGAAATTGTCTTATTGGCGTTAGGAACCAATATTGAGTATGGCAAACTCAGATAAGACAGCCGTTGATCGTGTTATGAATGATGCAACACATGCCAATGATGCTACGATTGTGAGCCTTAGAATTTCCGAAGGTGTTCTTCAAACTATGATAGACGCAGCTGTGGGGAAGGCTGTGAAAAAGGCTATGAAAAAGTTCAAGGTGCCCCATGCTACTCGCTCCAAATTTTATCTAGCACCACATTTCCTTACTCATAAGGAGGACCTTGTTCATACATCAAATGCAAAAGATAAGCTAAAAAGGAAAAGGGAGGAAAATAACTCCCAGAGCTCTATAAAGAAGAACAAACAAAAGTCCAACCAGAAACCAATATGCAAGACCTGTAAGAAACACCATTATGGAAAGTGCAGGTTCGAACCAAAATCCCAATCACAACCAAGGGTTTGTGGGATCTGCAAAGCAGGGGAACATAAAACGTTGGACTGCGAGGACATGGAGAATGCAGTCTGCTTCGGCTGTAATGAGAAAGGCCATATCAAGACCACGTGCCCTAAATATGTCAAAGGAAATGCGGCTAAAGAAGGAAAGCCTAAGAATGGAAGCGCCTAAATACCTGAGCTAGTTCATAAATAATGGCCTCGGGTACATTCCCTAAACTTTTTATCAGAAATTTAAATGCTAAGAGTTTTTATTTTGGTTTGGATACCAATAAATCCTTCATAAACGATAGGTATAGCAAGCTTTTAAAAAAAACGTTTCATAAAAACCCTGTATATTAAGCGTAAGGTAAAACCTACGGGTAGAAAATTCACAGGAACTATTCCTTCTAATCCTGACAGAAATCTTCAATCATAGAGTCCTAATGTACTCTCTCTCTCCAAATAAAGTACAACATCCTATAAAATTCATATCCCTTTGATCTCCATTGATTTCGAATACCAAATGGTATGACGAAAGCGCCATATGAGGATTTGTGTATCCTAATATGTTCCATAGATTGCTTCCATGCCTGATCAGTATGGGGGTTTAATGCATGGAACCACAAGGATATTCAAATAAGCATATGGGACCAAAGTCAACCAGTAGTATTCAAAGAGGATATCTATAAAATGGAAAATTTTCTTTTCAAGTAAGTGTCTTTGATTAAATTTGTGGACTCGTACATGAGTCACTCATTTGACACAAGCAAGGATGGATGAACTGGAGCCTGAGATTCGGAAAATCTCTGTAATCTCCTTGTATCTTGATTGTCTTCTCCTGAGACTACCCTGTTTACCTCCCGAGAGGCGAGTAGAGTTAAGATTTATATCCCATTTAGGGCTGCATCATTATTATGAAATCTCCAAGATAGCTAGTACCATTATTGGAAAGGGTCGAAAACCCTGATTAAGTAAGTTTTGAAATAAAGGATTCATGTAGCCTAACTCAATATTCCGAGAGTTCGGTATAATAAATTAAGTAAGACGGTTCATTCTGCTTATGCATTATTACCGCAACCCTAAAATAGGCATCGATCAGGGAATTCCATCAACTGCCCAGGATCGTCGATATGTTCGACTAATGACAAGGATTAGCTATTCCCTGAAATTAAATTAAGTTGTGGTTGGAATAACCATCTCACCTTAAGATAAGCTTTCTATAATGGTTGATATATAAGCATCAAGGCTGCTCCTTTAGAGACCTTGTATAGATGGAATGTTAAACATCTATTGTTAGAACAATAGATTGGTAAGTCCAACCTTCAGGATCTGAAAGTTGCATTGGAAACAACAAATAAGATCATGCAAATCCCTAATCATCTGTAAGATGCCAATTTTCGGCAGAAAATCAAAGATTAATGAAAATAGCGAACCTCCTAAATTCGTGATAAGGAATAAGGTTCAACAAGAGATATCACCCAGGAAGGGTGTGCCAAATTGTTAAATTTTCAGGCTAGTTAAGCCCTGAATATATATAGAATCATTCGAAGGAAATCGAATGTATCAAGATCAAGTAGCTTATAAGCTAAAACCTATTTAAGAAGCCTGACGGAGCTCGCAATATACTGCACACTAGTGACTGAAGGATGTATTTCACCAATAAGTCAGGAAACACTATCACACAATGATATACAAATTTATGATGTGATAAGCATCCTGTGTCGATTAAGGATCGACAGGATTAGAAGCCCCAAAAAGATACATGTACCTATTATAAAGGTCAATTGGAGTACCTTAGAGGCTCAAAGGTGCTGGGGAAGATTAAGCCCAAAATAAGACAGAAAATACTTCCTTTACTTTAACAAATCTCGAGTTCGAGATTCCTTTTAAGGGGGTGAGGATGTAACACCTCGAAAATTCACGTCCTATAATGTACTGACACGTGTCATAAGCTTGAACGAGTCAATGAATACTATAAAGGGACTAAAGTTGACAAACATAGAAAGTATGTGAATTCAAGGGTTCAAAATGTCGACAATGGATAAATATGCCCTACAATGTCCCTACATGATGTTTATACCCTTAAACGAATGATTGATGGATTATACGAAGCTAATTGTGAAAGAAAGTGAGAAATTACAAACTACAGGGGTTAAATGTGTCGACATGTTTAAGTTATACCTCTGAGTGACCTTTTAGCAAACCCGAAGCTTTGTAAAGGTAATCTATGCTCACTAGAATGCACGGTAAGAATTTCATAAAATTTCATTACCGTATGAGAAAGTTATGATCAACTTCGTATGCGAGGGGTTAAAAGCGTCAACGTCGAAAGTTAAGACTTTTCGGGTAATAACAAGGTAATCAAGGACTTAGCATGATAGGTAAAAGTCTAGGGGCCCTTGTAGGTAATTTGGAAGGGGTCAAAGTGCAAGAGATAAGTTAAGTTGACCTTTCGAAGAACCAGGAGCCAACATGCAATTAATGAAAAGATTTGGAATCAGATCTGAAGGCTCATGCGGCCCGCATAAACATTGTGAAGGCCTTACGCAGGCCGCCTGACACGCCCAGATGCAGAAAATCGTTTTTGTGCCTGTTCAGCCCATGTAAACGACTTATGTTGCCTTTAAACACTTCCAAGAGCTGCCTAAACATCCCCTAGACATTTAGGGACACTTGTTAGTGATCAAACATCAATGGTAGACCTTGTTGTCAACAATCTATGAATTTATGAACACTATATAAAGCCCATTGTTGCACACTTTGATCATTCATTCATTCCTTCATCATCTGATCATTTCTAGAGCTCAAGACCGCCTTCTAAGCTTCCCTAGTCGTGCATAGGACCTTTGTAAGTATGCTTGACCTTTCTTTATTGAGTTTTCGCTTAGTTTTAGCTTAGAAGTCAAAACCGTCGTAATTAACGGTTGACTTAACGATTAATCACTATTAGTCCAGTGATTTGTCGAATCAAAGGTAGTTATAATTTGGTAATCATGTGGGCTTTAAACCCTTAAAAGGGCACCCTCTGATTCCCATTCTAACTAGATCAAATGTCGGGTCAAAGTTGTTTATAAAAAGTCAACAGAAGCTAGATTTTCGATTTAACGCATAAGTAGCAATGTAGAAGGCGTATAATCTATTTTGCCACTCATATAACTTGGTAATGAGTTTAAGAACTGATCTAAGCTTGTTGATCCGACAATTTGCTATTTTGACCCGGTGCGGAACCGAAAGTCGCAAACCTTTGACTTTTGCTTTGACTTCAATTCTGACCCGTTATGGTATGATTTAGATATGTCTTAGGACTCTCTTAGGACCAGGTTACATGATGGTACAACCCTCTGTGACCAGTTCGTTGTTTATCCGAGTCTTTTACACATTTCCGTTAAACGCCTAAAAGTTGACCATAACGCCCTTCTCACTTTAAAACGAGAATTTTGGACATGTGAAAGGACAATAACCTTAGTTACTGATTTCTAAGCATGTCCCTAAAATTTCACGTCAATCCAAGGTCTAGAATATGAGTTATGCTAAAAAGCGCAATTACGGAAACTTTAGTAATTAATTGGCGCAATTAGCATAAAGCCTATCTAAACCCAAATTTCGACACCAAACCTTTTATACACTGTTGTAAAATAATATTTTGAGATTTTTAAAGATTTTTAATTATTTTTAACCTGCACATAACCTGCGGTTATGGCATCGATTCGGTAAATACCGAATATACCCTTTTCAGACATAACTTGAGTTCTACATGGTATTTTGACCCGATTCCAGTTGCTACTGATTTTAAAAAATAAATAAAGTATTTTGGACTTTATAAACTGTTCGGAAAACTCAGATTTCCTGTAGAACTCGGAAATCTCTTTTATAATCTTTAAAAAGACCGAAATACCCCTTCGGGCGTATTTTGGATTTAAACTCATTACGGGCATTATGGAAGGTATCCTACTGATACCACAACCTCTTTAGAGTATATTAACTTAGGAAACTTGTGTAGGACTCTTACGGTTACCCGTTACGCCTTTTGCGCGCACGGTTCGGTTTATGTAACTAGCTTACATAAACTAGCCGAAACGGGTCAAACCTTATCATTTTTACTTCAAAATCCAGAGTGTGGTTATTATACCCATATAAAACAAGTCTTCAAACTTGTTGGGTCCAAACCACATTCCATTCCCGGTTTTTGCCTTTCACGCTATTAAACCGTATTTATCCTTTGAAACTGACCGGTCTAAGCTAAGGCTAAATTAAAGACCCGTTAGGGATCTAATAGGTTAATAAAACCTTCGTTCTAGATTGAGAGCCCCAGTAGAAGTACTTGCGCTTGCTGATTAGAATATACGGCTGAGTATAAATTGCTTTTGCTAGCTCAGGTAAATACTTTTGACTTATTTTCCCTATACGGGCTTGGGATACGGTATTATAATAATACCGCTTGGTCGGGTATTGAATGTTTAGTCGGATTATGATTAAATTATTGAGGTAACCCGCTTTAATCTGTATTGTTTGAAATAAAAGCCTTTAGGGGTTAATGACCATGTCCCGGATATCCCTGACATCATTGTATTATAAAATGGCCACGTCTTATGCACGAGGTGTAGGCATACCCCTGACAGTGCATAAGGGGAACGGTATCTCACTCTCTTGTGGGCCTATACATGTGACGTGTCTGTTAATCTTGACTCGATTTCTACATCGGGCCCTGAACGTACAACGAACATGTAAATCTGTATACAAGATTATAAAGATAATTGTCCCAAGTTATAAAAGATTTGTTGTGCCTGTGCATTCAAATCAATTTTATTAAACCTTTTCAAATGAGTCGGTTAATTGTATTTACCAGTGTAAACTGACGTATTTTCCAAAAAGGGTTAAGTGACAGGTACTGAACGTAATTGGCTGGAAGCTCAGGGCGTTAATAAGGAATCTTGCAAGTTCTAGATGCCTAAAGTATGTTGAACAGTTTTCTTTTATTTTGATCCGCCTGTGGATCCTTTACTTTCCGTTGTAATACTTCGACATTACTTTATATTCGGAATGTAATATATTTATCTCTTGCTTCCGCTGTGCATTTATATATTGTGTTGTTTGACTATGATGACATCAATTACGTCACGATACTCCCCACCGGGCCCACCGGTGATACGTGGAAATTCGGGGTGTGACATGCAGGCTTGGTTAATACCTTTTTGAAAAGGTTTCGAAGTCTTACTGAGCTCTCTACTTTTAGACCCATTTTCTTGATGGTTTCTGTGAAGTACTCTGCTTGCTTTTCCTTTACTTCTTCACTAGACAACTGTTTTCCTTCTTCTTGGTTTGACACAAGAATAAGATTATCAGCTGATGTGAGCAGTGTTTTGAGATTTTCGATCTGTTGTTCAAGCTTTTTGTAGTCAGGCTTCTTTGAAGTGTCTGAGACAGTTATCCTTATTTTCTTAAGCCTTTCATAAGCTTCATCAGTATGCTGCTTTGACCATTTTGCTATGGCAGTGGCAGTGTCCACCTTTGCATCCACTAGCTCCTGTTTCTTTCTCTTGTACTCAGATGTTAGGTCAGCTATGAGCTTTTTGTATTTGCTCCAATTTGGAGCAGTCTTCTTCTTTCTAGGATCGTTCTTGATTCTATCAATCCTATCTGCCTCATGCTTTAAAGTAACTATTGGCCACTCTTCAAACTATTTTTCTTCAGCAGGATAGAATTTTTCTTTCATAATATAAGCAAGATATTCTTTTCTTAATTTATTTCGTTGATCAGCTTTTTCTTTGCTTAATTCTTGTGCAAAATCTTCCATCTGCTTAACTTTTGTGAGCAAGAATTCCAGTTTTTCAGAGATGGCTTCATCACTTTGACCTTCACATTCAATCTTGGCTCTTATCTTAGCCTGCCTTGCTTTGAGCTCAAGATATTCATCTATATCTTCTGGGACTATGAAGCCTATGAGTGAAGGGAATCTTCTGTTTGAAGGATCATCTTAAGTGTAAAATTGTCTCATCTCATTTTTCAAAGCTTCCAGTTCCATCGGATATTTTGCAGCATTTGGATCATATTTGTCCTCATTTGCCTGAGTAATTTTTCTCTTTCTGGTGTAAAGCTTTGTGGATGAAAGGGATTTTGGTTGTGATGTAGGAATAGTGAGAGCAGTGATTGGTGGTTGACTAACAGCTGTTGAAACAACTGGTGTTTCAACCGCTGTTGTCATTACAACTACTGATGTGTCAGTAGAAGTCTTCTGCTTTTGAGCAGGGGTTGGAATGGTAGTGATTTCTGTGGCAGTGGTTTGTGTTTGACTAATAGTTGTTGAAACAACAGGTGTTTCAACCACTGTTGTCATTACAGCAGATGTTGTAACATCTGCTGTCTTCTGCTTTTTGGCAGGAGGTGATGATGGGGTGGCTGTTTTTAGTGGTGATGTGGTGTGTGTTGATATTGCAGCTTTGGTTTGGCTATTCTTTTCCGGCTCAATGTAGATACCATCTTCAATTCCCTTCTTTTACCACTTGATCTTCTCCCCCTTTTTGGCATTATCTGAGAAGGGTTCATTCATGAAAAGAACAGTGGGAGGAATTTTTCCAAAGGCACTTTGGATATGAGCTTTGATAGCTTTAATGTCTGCCTGAGTATCTTTAAACCTTGACTCCACCATGTTTGTCAGCTTTTGTACATGTATAGCATGCTGCTGATCAGTCATCTGTTTTTGTCTTTCCAGCAGTGGTTGGAACATGTTCCATAGCTCATTTGCAGCAGGTGCAGGTGCTTGAGCTGGAGCAGCAGAGGATTGTGCTTTTTGAGCCTTTAACAGCTGTTGCACCATATCCTTTATTTCAGCAACTGAAGTCTCCAGATTTTCAACTATGCCCGTCAATTCCTGATATTTTGAATCATCACCCAAGTTAATGGGATCATCTGAATCCCCACCAGCAGTGGTTGTACCAATGTGTGACTTAGGAACTGAATCCCAAAAGTCATTCATTGATGCCCCTTGTTCTTGGTACTGGGGACTTCTTTCTTCAGCACTTGATAGCCTTTTGAGGGTACCAGTGGTCAGAAAATCTCACTGGTGGTTCTCATAGGTGCTATTGAAGAAATTGCCTTCAAAGGGGTCTTATGAATGAAACCACTGTCCAAATGTAAACTAGTGGGTTCAACATTTGTAGTGGCTGCTCCACTTGAACTACTGACAGGAGTTATTTGTAACTCCTGCAGTGTAACCTTCTCAGTTGTTGCTGGGATAGCAAAGACATAGACATCAGACCCAGTCACTTATGGAAATATACTCTCGGTAATAGGTGATTGAGAGGAACTGGTTTGTGTCTGAGCTACATTCACTGCCTGCAACAAAGGTATTATGGATGGTGGTAATGTGGGGGTGAAGGTAAGGGAGTTGAAAGAGACATGTCCTTGGGATCAGGACTGTGGAAGATGGATTCGAGTGGGTCCAGAGCTTCATATTGTGGGGTCCTTGTGCTTACAACCTGATCCTTTTGTGAGGATGCAGGAGGAGTTTGAGGCAAGGGTAGAGATCTTTCTTCCATCTGCTGTGAGGAAGTAGCAGCAGTGGTTATTGGTGACATTTGTGTTGTCACCGGCAGTGGCTCTGGGATCTCATCTTCCAGAGGTGCCTTTGTTTTGGGTTTGGGGGGCTTTCTGGATGTTTTCTTTTTGGTCTTTTTAGTGGTGGCAGGTGTGGGTTTCAAAACAGTGGGTGTGCTGCTTTGATCACCTGGAGCAGTGGGCTCAGCAGCCGATACCTGAGGAGCAGTTTCATCTGCTAAATTCTGCTCAGGCACCTCTGCTTTTGTTTTCGAAGGGGTTAACATCCTTGATAAGTCTCAGGTGTTAAACCGTTTATTTGAAAGTAGTTTCCTTGTTTAATCAAATTTTTATCTTTTTCTTCAATTTTTTGTTCAAAATAATAGCTTAAAAACCTTGGAAAAAGCAAGAATGATTTGCTATCAACATGTTTCACCAAGTCATTAAAAATCTCCCAGGAGTAATTATAATTTTCATTGTTTAAAATAGCTTATCCCAGACATTGGATTTTTAATGGTATTTCATTGAAAGATGTTGTTTTATTTGAGGCACACATCAAAAGAGTGTGAAATAAAAACCTAGGTGCAGAGGGGAAATAACCTTTTTGTAAGGTATCTCTTTTTGGTTGTTCTGCATACCCTCTGTTCAAGAAATCATTTTTCAACTCGGTTTTAGAAAAAGAAGTTTTACCTTTCTGATCATCGAGTTTAAAGACTTCTGAGATGGATTGAGGTGTGATTTGAATGGCTTTACCCTGTATAGAGGAGTTAATGGCTTTGACAACGTCTCCTTGTTTTTCAAGGGTAGCATTTTTCCAGAACTCTCTCTGGGTTTCTTGGTAAATGGGAGCATCTGCTGTTATCAAAGTTTTGTACTTTGACGCAGATAAGGTGTCGATGATGGAGTCGAAGGTGTTTGTGGAAGTGGGTTTTGTGAGTAGACCCAAATAATTGTGAGGAGATTTGAGTGGGATTTCAATGGTTTCAGCGGCCATTTGAGTGGCGTCTGTGGGAGCGGAGGAAGAAGATGATTTTGATTTTGACTTCGATTTTGATTTCGTCATTTTTGATGAAGAAGATCGAAGAATGTTTTGGAGTTATGAGTGGGAAACTGCTTTGTGAAGAGAATGTTTGGAATTCAATTCGACAGTGAAACCCTGTTTGGGGTTTTGATCAGGGTTTTATTTAGGGAAAAAGTAAATACTGACGTGGCAGCGGTTATAATGATCTGACGACTAAAAACTGACCACGTGCCAACCCCTGATGGAAGAGTAAATAATGGAGGACAGTTGTTTTGGGAGCCACTGATGGATCAACCATCAGTAGTTACAACGGTAATAAATGGATCAGTGGGTGATTTTAACTATCAGTGGATAGCACATCAGTGGATAGAACACTGATGTTATGCACCAGTGCTTATCAAGAAATTGAAGGAGCACGGGTTGACTTTCAGCAGTGGACAGATTTTTAGAAAGCAGATGTTTGAGACACAGCAGTAGTTAAGGGAAAACAATGGTAGAAAACAAAATGAAGACCAATAGTATAACAACTGTTAGTGCAGCAGTGTTTTAACTTTTGACAAATAATTTCAGCATCTGCTTGTTCAGATGTGGGGATTGATTTTGTCTTGTGTAGGCTCAATATCATGTCCACCATCTGTTATTCTGCAGGAATGTTATTCTTAACTACATTTTAGATGTAGATTATCAAGTTTAATTTGTCAGCAGTTTTTCTAGGAAATTATGTTCTAGGTTTACCACATGTTCACTATTTCCTGACAGTGGTTTAGCATCCCAGATGATGAAAACTTCTTTACTAAGGCTACTCATTTTGTGTCTAATTATTTGAACTAGAACATGAGTATCTCAGTAGTTTAAAATCAATTTGCAATCAATTTTTTGATCTGTGAGAAACAAACTTGAGCTTAATATGACCTTAACATGTGCACCATTTCCTTTTGATCAGTTTTAGGAATAGTAATTTCACACAAAAATAAGAAAATTACATCCTGACCAGAGATGAACTTTTTACTATCAAAAATGAGTAAAAGTACAAAATATATTATATAAAAAATAATATATCTGGTTTTATCTGAGAAAAACACCTTTTAAAGAATTATTTTGAAAATAACATCAAAAGAATCTGGTAACTTTCCAAATAAGCTCATGATCACATCATTCTCATGTTATTATGACCACTGTTTAGGATCATTTTCTTGTCAATCGATTGTAAATTCTTCTTTTAAGGTCAATCACTGGAGATACCATTGTTGCCTAAACTTTTCCTGAATTAATGAATGCACACAGTTGCATGATGACCATTGTTTACCCAACTTTGGACTCATAAGTGTTTTATGTTTATACTCTTTTCTTTTGGCTTTAAAAGTTTTGAGCTAAACACACTTTTGAGTTTTGTTCATTTTCTTCTTCCCTTTTTATCCTTCCCATTCATAAGTACAGAAATACTCACTGGGAGATTTTATTGAGGAAAAGCTTAATCCAGAATCATTTTGTAGTAATGTTTTGAGAGATCTGGCCACATTTGTACATGTTTTATTACCAATTCTCACATTACGTATGATTTGGACTGTTTAGACCCCTGTTTTTCTTAATGTGTTTTGACAAGATTGATTTGGTCCTTTTGAAGATTCTCAACCTGCTTTTAACACATACGATTTCATGACTAAAGTTTTATTTCCCTCTTTCTATGTTAGCAAAACACTAATGTTTATATGAACATAGGTTTCGTTAATCTGAGGTTCATACTTTAGTATAAAATATGATGAAATCATCACAAATTTCATATCAACGGTTGAGATCAATTTTGAATGAAGATAGTCATACCATAGTTACCAGACATGCTTTCAGATCTGAAAACTATGGGTGATTTGTGCATGACATCCCTTATTGTTTGAAATTTGTGAATCTTATGACATCTTGGTTGTTTTACAGAGCTTTAGAACAGTCACTTTGAACATGATTTCTCATTGCTCTGTTTTTCAACTAAATACGACCAACCTTAGTATCAATGAATTGTGAGCTGAACTATTATGTCAAATTGATTGTTAGATCGAATTTGACTGTCCAGGCTCTGATACCAATTGTTAGGATCGGAGGCTCTCATGATTGTGTTTGTTTGTATAATTTGTACATTAAGAGAATATGAAATAATGTAAAGTGCAGCGGAAATGAATACAAACTTTGTAAACACAATCAAAGAAGAGAATAGTATGATAAACAAATGCTTCACATTAAGTCGAATGATTGAATTACAAAGCAAATGATTACAAGTATGCTTACAATACTAAACTCCCCCTCAGCCTGATGCTCCAAGGTTGGTTGCACAAGATGAAAGGATTAGACATGAGAAGAAGAACTTGCTCAGTCAATCAAATGTAATAGTACAAAGTACTGTTACATTTATAGGCAGTCCAAACCAGTGGGCATCTCAGCTGACGTCACCATGAAAGTGACATCTAACATACTAACAAACTCTATCTACTGATCTATATAACTACTGCTTTGCTAACTACTGATGTTACATTACATTACATTACATTACATTACATAAGATGAATAAAACTGTTGCTGCATCCTTCCACTGCTGTGAACCCAGCAGTACTTGTCATGATCAGCAGTGCTTGACTCAAGGCAGTAGATTGGGCAGCAGGGCTTTAGTCTTCATCAGTCTTTGATTTGATCAGCAGTTTCCAGTGTCAGCAGTTGTTGATAAAGGCAGTACTTTGGAGTATATCAGATGTTGGAGCCACAGTCAAGGGGAAAGCTTATAGTAAACAGCTGCTTATTGTGAATCCATTTTTTTGATCCGGTTTTGGCTTTCATTATCTGTTCCTCTGGTAGGGTTCAATCCCAACACTTTTTGTATCTGGGTTCCTGAGGTTTCATTTTTATTGTAATTTACATCCAAATCTCTAACTCAGTTAAAATGTATTGCTAAGTCATGGACAATTTTGGCAATTCCAAACATCAGGGACGATTTTGACAATTTACCCATATATTCTTTTATTCTTTTACTTTTCTTTATTATCTTTAAATAAAAAACAAAAAAAATAGTTATAAATATAATATACATACATACGTACACACACATATTTGTACATGCGTTAATTTTCTTTTTTACCTTTAAAAAAATAATAAATTAACCATAATACATATACATATACACACATATTTATTATTTTATATATATACACACATTGACGAAGCTTTATTGGGGCCAAGGGTAGCTCGTCGCCCACCGATTTTGGCTCATAGTGATAATTTTACCGAAAATTTCTGAAATTTTTGTAGTGTAAAATATCATTTTTTTTTATTTATGAGTCCGACACCCACCGATTTAGATTTTGAGAGTCTGGCCCCGGCTGAGTTTTCGTTCAAACTACACTTTTGTATACACACACTGATGCGTGCTAGTGTGTATATGTTTTAGTTATATATTTTAAGCCCTTTTTACACTTTTTAGCCAAGTTTTAAATTTATAAAACACGATATTTATTAACACTACACACACATATGGGCAAGTGCACCCATCGTGGACGTAGTATAGTGTTGGTAAGATACCGAGGTCGTCCAAGGACACAAGAGCTTTTAGTACCGGTTTATCCTCAACGTCTAATCAAATCAAAAATGTTAGAAAAGATTTTTAAAACTAAGAAAATAAAACTAACTAAATGCTGAAAAATAAAAATAAAAATAAAAAACAGATAGACAAGATGAATCACTTGGATCCGACTCGTGTATAGTGTAACCTTTGATTATTTTCGCACTTTTGCACTTGTTTAAGAGATTATCTTAGTTATTGTAGTAGGCCCCTCTTTTGAAGGTGACGTTACCCTCAACCCAGTAGTTTGAGTCAGCAAGGATACAATCCTAAAGGGTCGGATTATTGAAAGATAATTAATTAAGTTATTAATGCAAATTATGGTAGGCCACTCTTTTGAAGGTGACGTTACCCTCGACTAAGTAGTCTGAGTCAGTAGGGATACAGTCCTAAATAGTCGGGTTATAGTATTAATAGTAGTTTAACTTATGAGGGGGTCAAAGAGTTTGGATCCCCGCCATCCAATACCTTTGGGTATTGAAGGAGATCCTACTAAATTTGACTCAGGTCCCTTGCAGGACCTCTAAACGCTGAACAAGGGCAAGACTCTTACCAAACCGTTCCCTTAACCCCCGACCAGGTAGCCAACATACCTCCATATAGACCGTGGAGATATGAATGGTGAAAATCTTTTATTTTATATAGACAGTAAAATAATGTCAAGACACCACGGACAAACGATAAGGAAGAATCACCTTCAACATAAGAAACTAGTTATTAAAGTCATTAATACAAAACCAAATAAAAAGTGCAAAAGATTAAAAATAAAAAGTATTACACTAGACATTTGTCTTCACCAAGTGATGTAAGAGACTTAGGCAAACATGGCCTTTGATTGTCAAGAACTCTTACGATCAATCTTGGATCCCGAGATGACTCACACACTCTATGATGGACAATGGATGATGGTGGTGGATGATGGTGTTATGGTGGTGGTGGGTGGTGGGTGAAGTGTGAGAGAGGTGGTGTGCCAAGGGATGAGTTGAAATGGCTCCAAGCACTCCTATTTATAGGCTGAACAGAGGCCTGGGCACGGCCCCGTGCCCGCTGGGCACGACCCCGTGGCCGTCTGACACTCTCTCTCTTCATTAATTGTAATTCGCAATTACAATAAATGCGCCTGTAGTACTCTGACCACGCCCCCGTGTCCGCTGGGTACGGCCCCGTGGGGGGCAATAGAAGCTTCTATTAGTTTGTCTTTTCTGCTGCTTCTTGGGCACGGCCCCGTGCTCGCTGAGCACGGGGCGTGTTCAATCTTCTGCCTTCTCTGTTTTGCTTGGGAGGATGCTGTCGAGGGGTCGGGCAATCCACTTTTGTCCCTTTTCTTGTATTTATGTTAGATTTTGCTGTCTTTTTGCTTCTTTTGCTAATTTGAGCTCATTTAATCTTGAAAATACAAAAGGAAGACAAAAACACACTTTTTCCAACATTGGTACTAAAAAGGGTTAGTTTTATGCCACAATTGATATAATTTATATGTTGCATTTTGCGCGTATCAAATACCCCCACACTTGAATCTTTGCTTGTCCTCAAGCAAAACTCTTTATAATGTGGCTTTATTCACTCCCAAATGGAATGGGTAGAAGAGAAGGTTTTTTGGGCTTGTCATAGAGTGTCGGGATTTTCCAAGATCGTTTAGGTTTTATTTTTATTTATTTACAATCCTATTCGTCATGATTTATTAAAAACATTTCATAAGATAAATTATTTATTAAGGCATAACATACCTTTTTTAAAATTCCATTTATATACAAGTTCACATACCTCACGGGGGAAATCACTCACACTCGGACGAAGGTGTACTTTTAGTGAATCACTCGAGAGCGACGTGGAACTTATTTCTACCATAAGCTTGCCAAGCAATCAATCCTCCTCCTTTTTAACTTTATACCTTTGTAAATATGAAGAGGACTTTTTGGGTAAAGGGTTAGGCTTGGGTTAAAGGTGGGTGGTTGGGTTAGTGGTTAGTTGAAAAGGGCGAAAGGCGTAAAAAGCGTTGGTTTCGTAAAACATTTTGTTTTTGTGACTTTTTATTTTTAATGAAGTATTTATTCAAACAAGCTTTTGTTTGAGGAGCTTTGTTTGTTTATTTCCAACTTCATCATCATTCATAATTTTTTTTTCAAGAGTCACACGAAAACCAAACTTTGTTACTAAAATAAGGGGTAAAAAATGAAAAAGGGATTTTGGTGGGTAAAAAGGGTTTTGGGTTAAGAAATGAAAAGGTTTAGGCTCAAAGGGGTTAACTAGGGGGAATTTTTGGGTATGTAAAAAGAAAAATGAAAATAATGGTGTTGAAAGAAAAGGGGTTAGTCCTAATGCCTCCATCATTTACTTACTTGGGTTTAAGTTGGTAAGGACCGGGAATGAATTATCGTGGCAAGTTCTAGAGTCGTAAGAACCAAGCGGCTATTCACACAAGAAACGAAAAATGAGCATTTAGTGTAAAGATATGTATTTGTATGCTCTTTAAAGGCTCAAAACTCACTTTTGTGGGAATGGGTTTTTACGTGATCAAGTATATAAAATCAAATTTTAACTAAGTTTGTCATGCCGTTTCATAGTTTTCTTATGTTGGTTCTTTTTATCACGACGCTATCGGTTGTAAATTTGTAAAAATATAACCTTGTTAGAGTTAGAATTCCCAACTTAAACTTAGACAAGTAAAAAAAATGCAAATTTTTGAAAAAAAATTAGGGTGATTAGCTATTCCAAATAGAGTTTTGTGTAAGGCTTGTTATTAGGACTTGCGAAATTCAAGGTTTTAGCATCCCCCCCACACTTAAATTACACATTGTCCTCAATGTGTCCCAAATATAAGTTTTTAGGTTGATTGAATGTGTAAAATGGTGTTAAAAGCATAATTTTATGTTACTGGCAGTCTGGACACGGCCCCGTGGGGACCGGGCACGGCCCCGTGTTCAGGTGCCAGTGACAAAAATAAAAGAAAAGAAACAGAAGCCTGGACACGGGGGCGTGTTCGGTGAACATGGCCCGTGTCCAGTTACTTGAACTGGGCAATTTTCTACAGGATGTTCAGCACGGGGTCGTGTTGGCTGGACACGACCCGTGCTGAGCTTACTGTAATGAAGAAATTGTTGTCGGATGGCCCTGTTTTCGTGCATGGGCCATGTTTCTCGTTTCCCTTGTTATCTGTCACACCCCGATTTCCACGTGTATCACCGGTGGGCCCGGTGGGGGATTACCGTGACGTAGTTGGCAACAATATAGTCAAACCACAATATATGAATGCACAGCGGAAGCATAAAGATAATTATAATTCAACCATTTACTGTAATATCCAAATGTATCACAAGTAGTTGAATAGTATCCACAGGAGGGATCAAGATAAATAAAAATATTGTTCAACAGATAAGACATCAAGCTTGCGAGACTTCTTTAGATGCTAGAGAGCTATTACCAGCCAATTACGTGTAGTACCTGCACTTAATCTTTTTGGGAAAATACGTCAGTTTACACTGGTAAATACAGTCAACTGACTCATTTTGTAAAATGATTGAAAATTGGTTTGGATGCACGAGGCATAACATGTTTGTTTAACTTGGGAGAATTATTTAAATTATAATCTTGTGAACGAATTACATGTTCCTTCTTTGCGTTCAGTAGCCCGGATCCTGTCCGGGTTAAAGATCAATAGACACACCACATTGCGTAAAACCGAGGTGGATAAACCATCGGCTACGTCTTTTAATAGTATAGACATCATACCGGGTGTACGCCTACACCCGGGTGTCGAGGTCGTGGCCATTTCGTAAAATGATGCCAAGGATATCCGGGACATGGTCATTAACCCCCCAAAGGCTTTTAAGTAACAAGACTGTTTAAATGAGCCGATCAAACTATTCAATTAACCACCTAAGCGATGGAATTATTTGATGCTCAATCAAGCGGTATTTTATATACCGTAACCCAAGCCCGTATAAGGGAAAATAAGTTAAAAGTATTTACCTTTGCAAGTATTGTCCTTAATCAGTTAAATCACATATATCTTTTACTGGGGCTCCTATTCTGGAACGAAGGTTTTAAAATAACCTATTAGAATCTTAACGGGTCTTTATATTAGCCGTAGCCTAGACCGGTTAGTTTCGAGGAATAGATACGGTTCAATCACGTGAAAGGCGAAAACCGAGAATGGAATGTGATTCTGACCCAACAAGTTCGGAGACTTGTTTTATATGGGTTTAATATTCACACTCTGGATTTTGGGGTCAAAATGATATGGTTTGACCCGTATCGGCTAATTTATGTAAACTAGTTACATAAGCCGAACCGTGCGCGCAATAGGCGCAACGGGTAACCGTAAGAGTCCTATACTGTTTTCCTAAGCCAATATACTTTAAAGAGGTTGTGGTATCAGTAGGATACCTTCCATAATGCCCGTATCGAGTTTTAGTTCATTATACGCCCCGTAGGGGTTTTCCGGTCATTTTAAAGACTTTTAAAGGGATTTCTGAGTTCTACAGGAAACCTGAGGTTCCCGATCAGTTTAATAAGTCCAAAACATCTTATTTATTATTTAAAATCAGTAGCAACTGGAATCGGGTCAAAAGACCTTGTAGAACTCAAGTTTTGGCCGAAAAGGGCATATTCGGTATTTACCGAACCGTAGCCATAACCGCCGGTTATGAGCAGGTTAAAATTAATTAAAAATCTTTAAAAATCCCAAAATATTATTTAACTACAGTGGGTAAAAGTTTTGGTGACGAAATCTTGGTTTAGGTAGGCGTTATGCTAATTGCGCCGTTTATTACAAAAGTTTCTTATAAATGCGCTATTTAGCATAACTCCCATTCTAGGCCTCGGATTGGCGTGAAAATTTAGGGACATGCTTAGAATTTAGTAAGCAAGGTTATGGTCCTTTCACGTGTCCGAAATACTCGTTTTATTTTAAAAAGGGCGTTACGGTCAACTTTTAAGTAATTAGCGGAAATGCGTAAAGGACTCGGACAAACAACGAACCGGTCACAGAGGGTGATACCATCACGTGACCTGGTCCTAAGAGAGTCCTAAGGCATGTCTACATTGCACTAAAACGGGCCAGAACTGTAGTCAAAGCAAAAGTCAAACTTTTGCGACTTTTGGTTCCGAACCGGGTCAATATAGCAAATGGCCGAATCAAACGAGTTTAGACAAGTTTATATACTTAATATCATGTTTTATGAGCGTTCAAACAGGTTTCATATCATCTACATTACAGATTATGCAAGAATCGCAAAAATGACTTTCTGTTGACTTTTTAAGCATTCGTTTGACTCGACATTTGAACTAGTTAGAGTGGTGATCATGGGGAACCCTTTCAGAGGTTTATTACCCACATAAACACCAACACATAACTACCTTTGATTCGACGTAAGACTGAGCCATTAAGGATTTATCTTAAAGTCAAACCGTAGTTACGACGGTTTGATTTTTTTTAGCTATATTACTAAGTAAAACTAAACCATAAAGGATTTAAACGACTTACAGAAGCTTGAACACGAAATAGGATGCTAGAATAAAGCTTGGAAGCTCCAGAGATGATCAAGAGAATGTGTTTGAAGTGTGGTGAAACTTATGCATACAACATGCCTATTTATAGTGTTCAATTTGCCTTTAGATCATTACAACACACTCTATAAATGAGTATGGATGATGGGCAGGTGTCACTAGGTGTTATGGGTCGAGTAGGGGGCGCCCATACTTCTGGGAAACCCATTCCTACATGTTTTACCACTTTAAACAGCCAACAGCC
This sequence comes from Helianthus annuus, assembly GCF_002127325.2. Lineage (NCBI taxonomy): Eukaryota > Viridiplantae > Streptophyta > Magnoliopsida > Asterales > Asteraceae > Helianthus > Helianthus annuus. The sequence continues at coordinate 18,817,216 of NC_035448.2, read as the reverse complement.
AACTTTCTGTCGCTGGGCATCGCTTACGGACCGTATGGCTTAGGCCTTGCGGTCCGTAAGCCTGGGGCGGAAACCAGCTTACCCTTTCACCCCCTTACGGTCCGTAAGGCAGACCCCTTGCGGTCCGTAAGGGTTTGTTTTTAAATCTTTTTAAATCTTTTTGAAATGATTACTAAATCTTAATAATTAATAACGAATCTTTGGTAATTAATACCCTGACCTTTCGGGTTTGAAGGGGTAACTTTGCGATATGGCCCTCGGTTAATTACAATTAAGGGCCTCGTGTTATTTACTCGCGTTGTTAAGTCCCTGGTTATCTTCTTAATTATTCGGAAAGCCTTAACTTTCATTATTGACGCTTTTAACCCTTCTCGTACGAATTTGATCATAACTTTCTCGTTTTAAAACGGAACTTCGCGGAATTTATACAGTATATTCTAGTGAGCGTATTTTACTGTTACAAAGCCTCGGGTACGTCAAAGGGTCACTCAGAGGTATAATTAAACATGTTGACACAGTTAACCCCCGCAGCTTATAACCTCTCACTTTCTTCCACGTTTCGCTTCCGTACGATCCATGACTTATTCGTTTGAAGGTACGAGCATCGTTTAGGGTTATTATACAGTATACTTACCTTTAATCGACATTTATAACCCTCGAATTTACATACTTTCAAGGTTTGTCAACATTAGTCCTTTATTAATATTATACACCACGTGTAAACTCAAGACACGTGTCAATACTTTATTGGACATAAAATTTCGAGGTGTTACATTATCCTTCACCATCCAGAGTGTGTTTTATTTCTTATAACACCATCTTAAAACCATCATTTCATTAAAAACCATAGAGAGAACTACACAATGTTCCTAGAAAAGTAAAAAGAAATAAAAACGAAAAATCTTAACTAAATAGGTCAGGAGGTACACAAAGTTATCATAAAGAGTTCTACTTCTTTGTTGAGAAAATTTCGGGAATATTTTCCCGATGTAGTAGGACTCTTGGCCGATGTTTTTCTTCCTAGATGTTGTTAAAGCCATTCTTCTATCTCCCTTGGGAGGAAGAAGGCGGCTTCATTTTCCTCAACATCTCGCGGAGGAGGGGGAACACTTACCGGGACTCCTTGCACTATCCCTTGCGGAGGCTCCGGGTGTATAGCGTACCATTAGGCGGGTATGATGACTTCGGGGACCACGTTCCATGCCCTTTGGGTTATTATAGGTACCAAAGGAGGAGAGGTGGGAAGGTTTAACCTCTGGTGCAAGAGGTTTACTTCTCGGAGACACCCTTCCAGTCCCACCGTTAGATGGTTGATACGGTCGACCAATGCTTCTTCCACCTCCATCATTTCATCAATAGCCTCTCTTAGGGCGTAAACATAGTTTACAAGAGAGTCTTCCGCCGTTGATGATCTCCTCCCCTGTCGGTTATTTCTTGATGAAGACGTTCCGCTTGTCCTGCTTGCCATTTCTTTGTAAATAGACCGAAAAGGGCTCAATTTTTACGAAACAGTACCTCGGACACTGTGCCCCGTGCTCGCTGAGCACGGCCCCGTGTCCAGTTGTCTGCAGGTTTTTAGATCAAGGAATCTTGGAGTTTTAAATTATTTTCATGGGTTTTTAGTCGAGTTTTAAGCACAGATAATTTAAAACAAAGTTACACAACTTACTTTGAGTAAGATCCCTTGGATAATAACCTTACAAACTTCACACTAAAGGTTGGAATCATGGAGTTTCCAAGCTTTAATGGAGGAAATGGTTGAAAAATTGAAAGAGAAGGCAATGAATGAAAGTGGAAAAGACAAGAGGGTTCTTTGGAACCTTCTTTTAGAACTTACCTAGGATAGTATGAGTGAAGATCCCAGGAATCTCTGTCTTTTGAAGTGGTCAAAAATGAGCAGGAATCAGGCTGCATTTAAAGAAAATGACAGCGCGTTGGACACGGCCCCGTGTTGGTTGGACACAGCCCCGTGTGCAGTTAAAATCCTGACACATTTTGTCCGTATTCTGACAAAAATCAGAAGAGAATCTTTTAGGTGGACACGGGGGCGTGCTGACCTGGACACGGCCCCGTGTCTGGAAGCTGTCTTATGGAGTTTTTCCATTTTCTAAGGAATTTATTTGTATCGGGTGGTTCCTTACTGGTTGGAACAACCCCAAAGTGCCTAAGATACCTTAATTGCTCTAGACTAAGATGAGAACGCAAGAGGTTGTCGGTGAGGGTAATTCCTATGTTTATTTTAGGTGGACAAGTCCAACCCTTTTCCGAGCTCTCGTTAAAGAGGGTATATGCCGAATCACTTAGGTCTATGTATGCACCGAACGAAGTCGATGGAGAGTCCTTCACGGCACAATCGACACAGGGACGACTATCGTCCACGTCTTTGCTAGAGTCGAAGGTTTTATCGGGAACAACGAGGTTGTTTGAATGCGATCCCAACACTTCTTCTTGGTTATTGTCTTGAGATGAATTTAGAAAATCCATCCTAAGTTCTTTTAACCAATTAAGAATCAGATCTTCTAGTTGAAATAGTTCATCAAGAAGCATTTCTCCTAAAATATCTGGTTGGGCGCTTTCGAGGGAGAGATAAGGATTATTTTTACTTTCGCCCCTCTTAAGGACACAGGGAAACGATAGGTATATATAGTGGGGCTTATAGTTTAGAAAATAGCATTCTAACTCTTTATGTCCGCCTCCACATAATTGACACCATGTACCATAAGAGTGCCGAAAGTAAAAAAAATCATCATCACTCATGTTTGTGTCAGAATTTACCAACCGTCGGGATCTTACGGTTCTGTTTTCAGCAACTGAATCTTAGGCACGGGGGCGTGTTGAATGGACACGGCCCCGTGTTCAGCTTACTGTCTGACTTAAAACAGGATTGTCAGTTCCAAAGATTGGGCACGGGGCGTGTTCAGCGGGCACGGCCCGTGCTGAGCTTTGCAGAAGCTGAAAAATTAAGAAAATCCTAAAAAAAATAAAAAGAAAATAAAAAAATGATTAGGCGGTTGATTCCTAACTTTCTTAAAATCCTTGTGTCCCCGGCAACGGCGCCAAAAACTTGATGCGTGCTAGTGTGTATATGTTTTAGGTATATATTTTAAGCCCTTTTTACACTTTTTAGCCAAGTTTTAAATTTATGAAACACGATATTTATTAACACTACACACACATATGGGCAAGTGCACCCATCGTGGACATAGTATAGTGTTGGTAACATACCGACGTCGTCCAATGACACAAGAGCTTTTAGTACCGGTTTATCCTCAACGTCTAATCAAATCAAAATGTTAGAAAAGATTTTTAAAACTAAGAAAATAAAACTAACTAAATGCTGAAAAATAAAAATAAAAATAAAAACAGATAGACAAGATTAATCACTTGGATCCGACTCGTGTATAGTGTAACCTTTGATTATTTTCGCACTTTTGCACTTGTTTAAGAGATTATCTTAGTTATTGTAGTAGGCCCCTCTTTTGAAGGTGACGTTACCCTCAACCCAGTAGTTTGAGTCAGCAAGGATACAATCCTAAAGGGTCGGATTATTGAAAGATAATTAATTAAGTTATTAATGCAAATTATGGTAGGCCCCTCTTTTGAAGGTGACGTTATCCTCGACTAAGTAGTCTGAGCCAGCAGGGATACAATCCTAAATAGCCGGGTTATAGTATTAATAGTAGTTTAACTTATGAGGGGGTCAAAGAGTTTGGATCCCCGCCATCCAATACCTTTGGGTATTGAAGGAGATCCTACTAAATTTGACCCAGGTCCCTTGCAGGACCTCTAAACGCTGAACAAGGGCAAGACTCTTACCAAACCGTTCCCTTAACCCCCGACCAGGTAGCCAACATACCTCCATATAGACCGTGGAGATATGAATGGTGAAAATCTTTTATTTTATATAGACAGTAAAATAATGTCAAGACACCACGGACAAACGATAAGGAAGAATCACCTTCAACATAAGAAACTAGTTATTAAAGTCATTAATACAAAACCAAATAAAAAGTGCAAAAGATTAAAAATAAAAAGTATTGCACTAGACACTTGTCTTCACCAAGTGATGTAAGAGACTTAGGCAAACATGGCCTTTGATTGTCAAGAACTCTTACGATCAATCTTGGATCCCGAGACGACTCACACACTCTATGATGGACAATGGATGATGGTGGTGGATGATGGTGTTATGGTGGTGGTGGGTGGTGGGTGAAGTGTGAGAGAGGTGGTGTGCCAAGGGATGAGTTGAAATGGCTCCAAGCACTCCTATTTATAGGCTGAACAAAGGCCTAAGCACGGCCCCGTGCCCGCTGGGCACGACCCCGTGGCCGTCTGACACTCTCTCTCTTCATTAATTGTAATTCGCAATTACAATAAATGCGCCCGCAGTACTCTGACCACGCCCCCGTGTCCGCTGGGCTCGGCCCCGTGGGGGGCAATAGAAGCTTCTATTAGTTTGTCTTTTCTGCTGCTTCTTGGGCACGGCCCCGTGCTCGCTGAGCACGGGGCGTGTTCAGTCTTCTGCCTTCTCTGTTTTGCTAGGGAGGATGCTGTCTAGGGGTCGGGCAATCCACTTTTGTTCCTTTTCTTGTATTTATGTTAGATTTTGCTGTCTTTTTGCTTCTTTTGCTAATTTGAGCTCATTTAATCCTGAAAATATAAAAGGAAGACAAAAACACACTTTTTCCAACATTAGTACTAAAAAAGGTTAGTTTTATGCCACAATTGATATAATTTATATGTTGCATTTTGTGCGTATCACACACCATACACACTCTTTGTCTTCTATAATTCTCTTTTCTCCACCTCCACCTCCATCAACACCACCACCACAGCCCCCCTATCTCGGCACTTGTGTCTCATAAAGATCTCGTCGACCCTCATACTAAACATCAGTACCACCCATCTCTCCCGTTGTACCAAACATCATTAATCTATTATTATCTTTTATTTAAAGGTTAAAAAGAAAATAAAAAATAAGTGTGTAAATATATATATATATGTGAAGGTAAGAAGAAAACTCACTTGAATTGAAAAAATCATGAAAATCCTATGTAACATTTTTATTTTTTTCTAAAAAAATGAGAGAATGTAACATACATATATTTGAACATTTTTATAAGAAAATGTAAAAGGGCTGACCTTTTTTAAAAAAAAATGTTCAAAATCTGTATGTTACATTTTTAACATGGAATTTTTAACATTTTTTTTTTGAAAAACTACTCAGCGCTTTTTTGTTTTTTTTTACAAAAATGTTCAAATATACGTATGTTGCATTCCATATTTTTTTAGAAAAAAATAAATTATTTTAAGATAAAAGTAAAATTTATAAAATTAAAAACAAAAGTATAAATGGAAAGTGCCAAAATCGTCATTGAGGTTTGAGAATTGCTAAAAATCGTCTATGAGAGTTAACGATACATTTTAACTTAGTTGATCATTTGGATTGAAATAACAATAAAAATGAAACCTCATGATCAAATAAAAAAAAATATATTTTTAGATGTAAGTAGCAAAAGTAATATAAAATCATGGAACATGTTAGTAACATAAACTCATGGAAGATATTAGGATTTTACTCTTTAATATTTTTCTAAAAAGAAAAGAACAAGCAGGGGCGGATTTAGGGGTGTTTTGGGGGTTCTCGATTTGAAAAAAAAATAATGAAAACCTCGTATGATTTGGAAAAAAATAGTGAGAATCTATCAAAAAGAACCCGGTGAAAAATATTCTTAGATCCGAGAAGAAGAGACGGTTAAGTATTTATTCCCGAACTTATTCACTCTAGAAAGGAAACAACGAGTTCTTGTCTCAGGACGACTGACTTTACAGGGGACTACTCGAGTTTTTTCATGGGAATGGAGTCGGTCACCTACTACTGTGGAGGTGGTAAACAATAAACATCACTTGGAGGTATTATTACAACAGGTTCGAATAGGAGATCCTCAAGATGCTTGGCTTCACTGTCGTAGCGGTCAAAAAATGGTTGCGGGGAACGGAGACCAGTGACGTTCGTTTTGGTTTTAGTTGGAGTAAATGGGTTCCTATGAAGTGTAACATCTTCATGTGGCGAGCTTTTCTGGATCGTTTTCCCACTAAGATGGCCCTGATGAGACGAAATATCACGGTGGATAATAATTTATGTGTGTGGTGTGAGAGCAATGATGAAACGGTTGAGCATATTCTTACAGGTTGTCGCATTTCAGCGGGAATTTGGAACGGGATATCTAGATGGTGCAGGATTCTAGGGATGTTTGTGTTTCTTGTTAATGACTTGGTGGAAATGCACGAACATTGTGCCATGTCGGGGAATAAGAAGATGGTGTTTCATGGGATTATTATAATTGCGTGTTGGCGGATGTGGAGGGCGAGGAATGAAAATGTTTTTCGAGTAAGGAACTGAATGTAGTGGAGATGATCGCGGACATCAAGACATTGGGGTTTTTGTGGTATAAACAGAGGTTTAAAGGAGAAGTAGTCGATTGGGAATGGTGGTATTGTTTTGATTTGATGTAATTTTTTTTTATTGTGGATTTCGGGCTTGCTATTTCCGTGGTAATAGTTGGCCTTTGTTTGGTGGTTTATTGAAAGTCAATTTTCAAAAAAAAAAAAGAAAAAGTATTTTCTCAAAATAGTAAGTCACGCGAAACCACCTTCTCCCAAAAATACCGACCTATTGCACATGTCCACCTGCCCAAGAAACCCAAAGCCTATTTTCGTAATTCCACTCTATTAACACACATTCCGTGGGGGAGAGGTTTCCTTTATTGTAACCGATCCAATGCGCTATAAAAACCGTTGGCCGTCGCCATCAGTTTTCTCTCTCTGTGTGTCTGAAACGTACATATATATCCATATGCATTCATATAAATTTATTTATTATTATTCGCGTGCCTGTATACTTCTATACGCATTTATACACACATTTTTAAGATGTCTTGTTCTTCAAGTAAATTCACGTTTCTTCACACTTATGGTTCCAGAATCTTCTCACTCTAGGTTTTGTTCAGTTGTTCATAGTTGATTTTGAATCGTAATTTCTATTTTAAATATCTTGTTGCTCAAGTAAATTCAAGTTTCTTCCCTCATGAATTTCTCTAGCTGTTTCAGAATTTTCGTTTAGTTTGCATATATTCTTGTTTATTCAGTTTTCTCTTAATTCGGAACCATAAATTCTGCTTTGTTCAGTGTTTAAACAATGCCGCGAGTGTCTCCGGATGCCGACGAACAAATTTTGTCGAGTTTCGGAAGTGAAGATGACGTCAGCATTCCGGTGATAGGAGGAGGAGGAGATAGTTCAGATGATGAAAGTGAAAGTGATTCTTCAACAGTTTCTGATTGCGAGAGTGTAGTTTCTGGAACTGGAGTTGTTGATCGAATCGGATTGGTTCGGTTGGATGAGAGTGACAAATTGGTTGAGATTATTGAGAAGAAATTTGTTGCTAGATTGAGTTACGTCGGGGTTGATGTTCGAGTTGAGTATGTTCATCGGAATATGTTTAATGCTAGTGAGATTGCTCAAGCTAGGTTGAGTAGCTTTCAGATTTATACGAAATCTGTGGAGAAGAAGAATGGCGGGGATGCGAATGTGAAGTATGCTTGGTTTGGTGGTTCAAAGGATGAGATTCATAAGATTGTTGTTTATGGATTTGGGTTTGATAATGTTCGGAAGAATGCTGGTTTTGGTCATGGAGTTGTTCTCTCTGCTGATCATTCTCCTCTTGAAAGGTAGTTTTGATCTTAATTCATGTCTTCTGTTTACTATCATTACATTGGCTTAACTTACGAGTCGAGTGCGTGATTATTTGAGTTCGAGCTCGGCTCGTTTCCAGCTCTATTTTTTAAAGATCTAGCTTAGATCATGTGTAGTTAGTTTTCAAGCTCGTGTTCGACTCGTTTAACTTTTAGCTTGTTTTGAGTTCTATTTCTTAAAGGATCAAGCTTAGTTCGGTTCGTTTAGTATTTATTTATTTTTATATAGTTATAAAATTATGTATAAGTTATAACATGGTATTTATTATTTTGTTCTAATTATGATAATTTTATATATAATAGTTATTATGTAAAATAAATATTCGATCTATTAAATAAAATTATATAAACACTAGGTAGTTTCATCTTAATTTATGTTTCAAGTCTAGTATGAATACATTGGTTTAACTTACACGAGCCGAGTGTGTGCTTATTGTTTAAGTTTGAGCTCTGCTTGTTTTGAGCTCTATTTTTAAGATCGAGCTCAGCTCGTGGTTTTCAAGCTCGGGTTCGACCCGTTTAACTTGAGCTCTAGCTCAAACTCGGCTCAGCTCTATTTCTAAAAGATGATGTGTAATTTTCAAGCTTGGTTCGGTTGGTTTACTATTTATTGATTTATTTATTAAAATTAATTTTGTTTGTATATATAGTTATAAAATTTTGTATAACATAATACTTATTATTTGGTTATTTTTAGAACAAGGATGAGGATCATTACAAAACACTAAATTTAAATTATTGTGAGAACAAAATGAACAACTCTAAATCACTTATATATTTTGATTAATTGTAGATATATTTTCAATTTTATGTTTTCTACATTCATATATGTATACTAATAATACTATATAGATAAAAGAACATCAAATAAGTTTTTTTACATTTTTATTTTTACCTACACATAGGTTACACTTGTGTAGGTAATTTAACCTACATGTGTGTAGGTTATAAAATTCGCGAAAGTTGCTCATATTTTTTTCGAATTCTAAGGTGAGAAACAACAAATATTATAATTACAACATGTTTTTAGTTCTTAAGATTGATAAAAATGAATGCTTCATTTTATTCTACATGTTCTCGCAATATATAGTGTTGTGCATAGATCCTTCTCCTTTAGAATAATTCTATATATAATAGTTACTATATAAAATTTATAGTTGATATATTAGATAAATTTATCTAGACACTAGGATCGTTTAGGCTACTCGAGCTCAATAAGTGAAGCTCGGGCTCAAGGTCGTCTAAACGAGCTTAGCTTGATTCGAGCTTTGGCTTGGCTCGCTTACACCCTTAGGTTTAAGTTTAACATTTTTTTTTGATTTGGTTAAAATTAACAGTGTGGAGTCTGCAACTGCTGATGAAGATGGAATCAAACACATTTTGCTTTGCCGTGTGTTATTGGGCAAATCCGAGCTTGTGAGCCGTGGTTCTACGCAGTGTTATCCGAGTTCTGATGATTTCCAGTCAGGTGTTGATGACTTGCAGTCACCCAAGAAGTTTGTTGTGTGGAGTAGTCAGATGAACACACATATCTTACCCGAATTCGTCATAAGCTTCAAGACACTAAGCAGCATCAACAGTAAGTCATTTCAATAAATCTCATTGACTCATTCTAGCATTGAATTTCTTCATTTCAGTAAATATGTTTCCACTTGCTTGATTATATACACAACTAAATAAGTAAATATGACACAGGGCCTAAATCAGATGGAGTTCCAGTTCGACATGAGAAACCCGTATCCCCTTGGATTCCGATTCCGGATTTGATTGCAGCACTTTCCAAGATCCTGGCCCCTAAAGCCATTAAGGAAATCACACAGTTTCGTCGCAGTTACATTGTACGTGTTGACAAGCAGTAGTTTATTTTTTGTATGTTGGATTCAGTTTCTTGATTTTAACACTTTACTATAACAGGAACATAAGATCTCTAGACGTGAAATGATACGAGGAATCAGAGAAGTGACCGGGGATAGGCTGTTGCTGATGGTTCTAAAAGATTTCACGCAGCAGGTACTCGTTATAGTTAGATTTTGTTGTTGAAACTTAAAAGCATGATCAAGAAATTTGCGTATTGGATTCAATAGAACACATGTTTTCCAAATCTGGGATACGAATCCAATCATAAATTTGAAAGATGACGCTCATGTTCTTTGTGTCTGATTTTGCAGAGGCGATCTAATCGACTTGGTTAAGAAAAATGTGGTTACATATAATAAGCGGTATGGACGCAAGTAATGAGCGTTGTGCCCTGGAGAGTTTGCAGATGAGAATGAAGCGAAAGGGAGAGTTGTAGATTGTGTTAAGATTACAATATACATCGACACTTGACGTATGTACCATCTACAATTCAAAGAATTACAAAGTATATATGAACGGATTTTGGCAACTTTTTTAGAGTGTATACAATCCTGAGAATGGTTATTGTTATTTCATTGAGAACTTTAGGTGTATAGAATAGCCAGTTTTTAAGTCAGCATTACATCAAATTCACTTGAGAAATCTTATAAAAAAAAGTTACTCTTCATCCCGACGATAGTATGTCGCTAAACATCTGTTTTCGGATGATACAAATCATTACACAGTTAATATTTTTATACATATAATGACGTATACTTGGGTGTTGAAGATGTAAACTTACGTCGCCTTACTTGACATAGATATCGAACATGATTACAAATGCAAAACAGAGCAATGAAACCTTCAACAACATATATATTGAACATCTCTTGTGGGCTAATTTATGCAAATCGATTCCTAGCAACACGCTAATTCAATGAAAATCGTTAATCATTTGGACTAGAACTGAGAAAAAAACGTCAACCATGGGGACTGAATCCAACGGAAAAAAACTTTACGAACTAAATCCAAGATTTTGAACAAACCACAAGAACCATTTTTGTAATTTATACTTTTGCTTATGTATACTCGATTCTTCCTCGTACATGTCGCTGTGTCGGAGGTTATTGCTTACACTTCTTTTATGCCCCAAAAACAAAACCACCTTTTTAGTTGCATTCTCTCTTTCTTAAACCAAGATATTTAAAGGTAAAATGTGTCGAAAACAAGCAATAACATTATTTCAAAAGGCTCTGTGTGCATCCAAGAGTATACAATACATAAATTCACTTCTTTATATTTAATTTAGCAATACTAATATTAATTTTAACCTTCAAATTAGGATTGGTGGGGTGCTCAAACCTCATAATAAGAACCTTCCTCTCTTTGTATCTCATTTGTGTTCGTCACAACTGAACTCCCTGCACCACCCCCATCTGCCACCCCACCACCATCTGCCGCCACACCGCCAGATTCAGATATTTTCGTAATCCTCTGTAATTCATCGGTCGCCTCAGACGCCGAACGAGACAGGAACTGCTCGTCGGTCAAATGTTGTTCCTTCTCAAAAGGTGATTTTTTTGGTTGCCTGATGGCGGCTGCTGCTTCCGCCATAGCTACAGGAGGTGGTTGAGGTGGGGTCCATGAAGGTCGTTGAACAGGTCGCTCACTGGTCCCACCAGGATAGCCTGTCTTGCTCTCCTCAGCATCCATTTCAGTGATTCGAACATTCTTTTGTTGCCACCAAGGTGCTGAACCTTCCCCGTTGGGCTGGTACACGGATGCGCCTGATGCAGACCCAGACCCGTTATCTTGACCATAGTAGTTAAGCCCGTTGCTGTTTTCAGGAGGATAGGTCGAGCTGCCCTGTGACTGCACCGCTTCCCAAGGCTAGTCAGTAAAACCAAAAGTTGTTTTAGTGAAAATAGATAAAATGGCCGAAAATACGTGTGCAAAACATGTTTCTTTATAAAAATATAGCAAAGTATGTAGAATGTAGAAGTTGAACCTTAGGTTTCGGTGCTAAGCGAGGATTTGATACAGGTTGGTCAGGGTTTGGTGGCCGATCATCAATTTCCTGAAACAATTGTGCACATATAAGTCTCCACAAACAGCCAAAAAATGGTGGCAAAACTCGTGCGGGAAGTAGGAGTTCTCACAGCTCAAAGTGGTTCTTAATTGAACCATTATTGTTTTTTAACTGTGATTTTTAAAAGGTTAAGGTTAAGGACTTTTAGGAGTTTGGCCTGGTTTTTGGTTTAGCTTCTTGTCTTATGGGTTTAACTTTTCAGTTTCTATGAGATGTGATATAGCTTTTTATAAGTTTTCACCTATTCCCAGTGCCGTAGTTTTACTAACAAATACTTATTTATTTGTGTGTTTATTTTTATTATTTTTCTTTCCACCTTTTTTAGTAGTTGTGTGCTTATATATGTTTTTCTAGTAGCTTATGTCTTGGTTATGGCTTTTGGGGCTGGGGGTCTCACTGGAAGCAGCCTCATGTTGCTTTCCTGGGATAGAGGTTAGGCTTGCCTACATCCTACCCTCCCCAGACCCTATCAATAGCTTCGCTATAGGTGGGATTATATTGGGTATGGTTGTTGTTGTTGTAATGTGATTTTTAAAAGTTATGTGATTTTTTTTACTTCTTTAAAACTATATAGTGAAAGTGTAAAATACAATATTTCTTAACATACAAGCGTACGATATAAAATTACGTACGTTATAAAACTCAAAACCTTAATCATGCATGTTTCATAACCATGTGTGATTATGTTTTTTCAACATGCGTGATTAGGGTTTTGAGTTTTATAACGTGTGTAATTTCATATTGTACGCCCGTACGTCAAGGAACATTGTACGTTAACCTACCCCTATATATATATATATATATATATATATATATATATATATAGAGAGAGAGAGAGAGAGAGAGAGAGAAAGAGAAGAAGATGTCTAATTACTCGGATGTTGGGAGGCCTCTCGCCTCTTTGAATCATAGACATTATCTGCAAACAAAAGCGAAAGCGAAAGGTCAAAACTCTAGTCAATATGCCATTAAACAAAAATGATCTACTTAGACAGCTGAAATACAAAAGGTGACCTCCATATAAGATTTTGGGTGAGGTGGATTAGCAGAGGGTTCTACAGATGCAGGTGGCGGTGACAAGGATCTTGCTGTTCACAAAAATAGTAACCGTTATGCTACCAATGTATTAAACACCTAAAACATAATAAATAAATGCGTAATTTGTATTTGAACCTGAACGTGAGTCGTAGTCTGCCCTGCCATTTGTATAAGAAGGCGGCTGCCATATTGAAAACACGATTAAATTAAGATATAGAAAATTGACTTATGACTTTACTTGGTCGTAAAAGAACCGAGATATTCTTATATCTAACATTCTAACTCACCCTTGAGCTTGTGACTTGAACTTCTCGCGCCTGAATGTTGCTTTGACCTGAAATGGACCGAGATGATAGAAAGAAGCATAAAATAAGTTCCTATACAAATCAGACATAATAAATATACTATCAACTCATCTATAATACTAGGGCTGACCTTGTTCGTGTTCGTTTGTTAAGAAATATACGTGTTTACGAACTGTTCATGAACACTTACCGAACGAGATTTTATGTTCGTGCTCGTTCGTTAATTTTTGGCGACAAACGTTGATGAACACAAATGAACACAAGCTAGTGTTCATGAACACAGATGGAAACAAATGAAAACAAACTAACGTTCATGAACACAAATGGAAACAAACGAACATCATCAAGCGTTCATGAACAGAAAATATAATACAATACACCGACACTTATTAAATATTCTATTTTGTTGGAATTTTGAAGTATTTGAATAAAATATAAAAATTAAAAACACTAATGAACGATCGAACACAATCAAACATGTTACCGAACGTTCACAAACAAAAACAAACGAACGAATGCGGCCTCTTTTGGCCTCTTTTCATGTTCGTTCATTTAACTAAACGAACGAACGTCCCGCCGAAAGGTTCACGAACTATTTGTTGAACGTTTGGTTTGATTGCAGCCCTAGATAATACTGATGTTCAGAAGTTGCAATTAAGATATAGTATGATATGCATATTTTATATTATGTTAGGAAAACCATTTCCATATGAGAAAAAAAAAAGCAACATCTTATGTACCTTCTAACTTTCTTATTGAATTACTCATCGACTTCATTTCCTGTACTTGCACATCCAATTGACTCAAAAGTTCCCCATAGAATTTCTTCTCTGATTTCATCAAATACAAACAATAGCATTCCTATAAAATGATAAAAATATAAATAAAAGAAATCAAACTGAAAAAAAAGAAAGATACCTTCAGTTTTTGACGCCAACATCTCCTGGCTAGCACGTGCCACATCAGACGCTGCTGCCGCCGCAGCTTTTGCTGCAGCAGCAGCTTCTTCAGCCAATGTCGGTTTTTTGTCTGTTTTATTTGCAGCATCGTCTTCTACATCTTCATTTACAACTTTACGGATCCAAGATTTCAATCTAGGGACAACAGCATTCTGAAACCAAAAACATGATTTCAATAAAAGCCTAAATAGACGAGAAAAAATACGATTTTTTTAATGAAGCAGTTGATTATTATTTTTACCTTGAAAACTACAGCTGTTCCTGCTCCTGAAATAGCAAGAACTCCTACAGCAAGTAAAGCATGTGACCAATGGAACCGTGATGCAGTCAAAGTCCCCAATTTGGAACCAGGAGCGGCTGGTGCCGGTTGCACAGATTGAGTTGGTGCTTGTGGTTGAATATTTGATGCAGGCTGTGGCTGGCCACCTATTATCACATTCATAGGGAAGATATTCAGATTAATAACGAAGAAAATTACGATGTTGACTATAGTTGTATAACTTTCTATAAACAAGATGCGCGAGTAATATTACTTGTCAAACTACTGACTGTTCTAAAAAAAATCACCTTGATTTGCAACAGCAGTTTGAGTAGTTGAAACACTAGGGGATTCATCCTGCAATTGGCATCAGATACGAAACAATATTATTAATAGTCCTGTAATTGCATATTAGGTACCATGTTATGCTAACAAATACTCAATCGAAACAAGGGAACTGCAGAAAAAAAAAAGAAACACTCTTACTGGAACACGACGAAATGCTTCATCTATTTCCTCCTTTGTAAGGCCCTTTCTCTCGAGAAAAGATCGTCTATACATAACAGGGGATCCCTTAACTTTTGGATGTGAAAGAAACTTTACAGCATTCTGCACTTGGTCCTCTCGTATTGGTTCTTTGTTGACAAATATTGATGCGTCTTTGGCAGCCCCATTGTCAGCATCTTGTTGTTCATTGGTCACTGGTTTTACAGCCTCAGGAACTGCAGTTATAACTCATTATGTAAGTTTATCAATAAAAAGATAATTATTTATAAGGAAAAAAGAAAGATTTGAGTAGCACAGACTACAAGTCAAAGGAAAACAATACAAGTACACAAAGCAGCTGTTCTTCTTTGCATAATATACAAGCACCAGGTAATAATATATCAAACTATCATAGCAAACCTACAGACATGATGTATAGGCAATCGAGAGCCATTAACAACATAAAATAGGTTAAAAGTAGTGCAAGATTAACAGCTGCGGCAACAGAAAGTTGTAATGCTATATAAATCAACAACACTCGAAGTAGAAAACAACAAGCGACGATCATAAATGGTGAACGACACCCCACAGCCCCATAAACTTGTATTAAATATCACCTTCATGAAAACTTGGACCCGAGGTCAAACTTCAACAATCTCTAAACATAATAGAAAAAATCGAGAACAAAATCCACTTAATTCCAATTTTTAAGCAAGCTCACTTCCTTACTAATTTATCTATCTAAACAGCTGATTTACCTATAATGATTTCACTAATTCTCTCTAAATCAGTCAACTCATCCGTCCAAATCGTTCCGTTAAAGCTACTGCACTGTACCCTCATACTTTTACATATCACTATGTTATATTACTAATTAACTTATAATAATAAGTTAATAACAACTATATCAAATTATCAATTTCAACTCCTGAAATCTATTTATTGCTCAAATATTACATCAATTCACAGATATAAACTACAAAATACGAATTCATAACAACCAAAAATACTGAAAAAATAAATCAAATTAAAACTCGATTTAATTTCACCTAATCTAAATTAAATCTAGTAAATCAACTTAATTAAACTTATACATCAATAAATTAAGCTTAATACAGAGTTATATGTATAGAATTAGACCTGGATTTTGGGGATTTTCATCGTTAGGGTTTGGTGGAGTTGACATCTTCACAGTTCACACTGCAAAACCAGAAAAGTTAATTGAAAAGCAAAATTAAAAAGCGATAAATTATAAACCGATAAATATAAAGGTTGTTGTTATTTATAGTGCGAATTGTAGAGATTAATTAAGAAGAATTGAAAGGTTACCGAAAAGTATGACGTCACCGAAAGGATGAGAAGCGATGTGGTGTGCTCATCCCGAAGACAAACACCATGTCCACCAAACTACAAGTATTTGTTTATCAATTTCGTGTTTTGTTATGTTATGGTCCTTGAAGTTTTTGTTGATTTGTAGATTTAGTCCTCGCATTTTCTGGGTTGTGGTTTACTGGAAAAAAGAATAGTTACTTTCAACAAACCTTAGGGGCGAAAGCGTAATTAACTCTTTATTTATTTTGTAGTTCTAATAACAGGGGTATTATGGCCATTTTAAATAGACTAACATAATAACTGGTTGGATGATGTTAGTGTAGGTGGATTATAATAGTTACGAAAGCGAAACCACATGGACTGTTTTGACAATTTTTAAACTGATGGACTGAAATAGTGATTTTTGACAAACCACGTGAACAAAAAACGTAATTAACTCAAAAAGATATAACAATGAATAACTTTTGTGTGTCGTATGTAGGGGTGCAAACGAGCCGAGCGATTCGAGCCTTATCCAGCTAGAGCTCGTGCTTGACATAAGAAACAATTAGATATCGAGCCCGAGCTCGAGCCTTGTATGTGTAGCTCGTTTAGGCTCGTCGAGCCTTATCGAGCTTAGTCTACTTTAGGGTTTAAATTATCTTTGGGTTTTTACTCCACATAATATTACCCAGCTTAAGTTTATACAGCACACCTAATATTACCCGGCTTAAGTTTATTTGAGTCCTCAAACTCTCGAGTCGAGCCTTGGCTCATTAACAGCCAAAAACGAGCTTGAGCCGAGCTTTAGCTTGTTTAAACTCACGCCACAAATACTTAGTTCGAGCTTTCGAGCCGAGCTCAAGTTTTAAATTTTACTAGCTAGCTGAGCTCGAGCCCAAAATCCAAGGCTCGAATTGAGCCGAGCTTCAAAAAGTTGTAACAAGCCGAGCTCAAATAAGTAAGGCTCAGGTTCAGCTCGTTTACACCCCTAGTCATATGTATTATAGTGTTTTGATAGTACGATTAATGCTGGGATAAAATGTATATGTGCAATTGTATTATGATTGTTTTGTAAAACGACGTTTATAGTATTTATGGTACGCTAAAAGTCTTGCAATTTTAATATCAGTTATTATATTATTTTGGTATGATAAGAAATTATTTAAACACACATTTTACAAGTGTCCATAATTAATGTTAAAGGATTCCATTGCATTTTGTCAACCAAGCACATAAGAAGAAATTCATTCCAATTCTATTGACAAATTATAATTCTATTATTAAATATATTTTATGAAACAAACACCTCTTAAAGTTTTGAGATCTTGATTATAAAAGTTTTGGCTTTTTTAATTAGTTAAAATAAGAACTTTGGGTTTTAATTAGTAGATATCTTTATTTTTCTTCTCCGTTTTACTTTTATATTTTCATCGAATAAAGGAACTACTGTAGAAGATTGAACATAATGGTTTAATAATAATAATTGGTTAGCTTTCTAGATAAAAATGACAAATGAACATAAAAATTGTTCATAACATGAGTTGATCACTGGATACTCTTAAGCAATTTCTCTAAATAAATCTTCTGTTGCACCAAGCTGAGAGATTCTGATTTCTGTATAGCATTTCCAACCAGAATCACCGTTGACGATTGTGATGCATTCACCTGTGTACCGAAATTCAAGAAAAATACGTATTCAGAAACAAGTTAATTTGTTTCAAGAAACATTAATATGAACTTGTTTCAAATATCATACCCAAAATCGACCATTTATGCCCACGGCTATCTCAAACGAGAGTTTCTTTCCGAGGCCTTCAAGAACAGGATGAGGCGGAGAACTCAGAAGCCTGGAAAAAATATCGCTTTTATGCATCAAGTGAAACTTGTTCATGAATGAATTATTACAGAATTTGAATAAATTCTTACGCTCTTGCGAGGCCAGTGGATGACTCAAACATATAACCCTCTTTAAGTACGCCATATTCTGCTGCTTTGCCATTGGCTATATCCAAAAATACGATGGTTTTTTTGCTTTTATTTTGACCGATGGAAATATAAGTAAAAAATAAATACCAAAAAAAGTGACAGTAGTAAAAACGTTACTAACCATCCATGCATGAAAGCTCGGGGTTCATGCCGGTGTTGGCACTGACCACGCGAACATACAACAAAGTGCCCACCTATAAGTCAACACCTAGGTCAAATGAAAAGTTCTGCCAATAAATAAAAAGGTGGTATTAATATTGTACCTCAAACTTGGGTATGTTCCTTCTAGTTCCTCCTTCAAATGACAAAACAGGTAAAAATGCTAACGCAGGTCCTTTAATGTCCACAAGGAAATTCTGAAACACAAACAAATAATAGAAGAAAATAGACATTAAGAAAACAGTATAGTGATGAACAGTGTCGGATCTAGGATTCGTTCTTAGTGGTAACGTTTTATAAACAAGCGGTAACGAAATCGAAAAAACGTCAATTTTTTCCAAAATTTACACTAATTTTACACTACCGCCGGAGCGCCAAGCGGTAGCGGGCGTTGCCCCTTGTCTAAACATGATGAACAAAAAGTTAAGACCAAACGCCATTGTAAAAGAAACTTTAAAATAAAACTTACTTCTGGTTTAGTATCCACCACCACTCCAAGAACGTTATCCCCGGCACTCGGTACATACTACAAAAGATAAAGAAACCATGGTAGTTGTTAGTTGCCACACCTTTCTTATGATACTTTTGCAAATCTGAAATGCAAAAGATACCGAAAAAAACAAGCCAAGGTATGCATAAGTACACATGGAAACGGGTGTGTTCAACTGGATGGATTAAACCAACTTTTGCATGTTAAAGTCCCTCCACTTATTAAATTTGAACACATTTGTGAATTTTTTTCTAGGGTAAATTACTTTTTGAGTCCCTGTGTTTTATGGGTTTTAACTAGTTGAGTCCAAAAGCAAAAAGTTTAACGACCTGAGTCCCCATAAGCATTTTCTTTAACCATTTGAGTCCAAATTTCTAACTCAGTTAGAATTTTGTTGTTAAGTTTTGTTAAATGACCAAATTACCCCTATAAAACACAGGGACTCAAAAAGAAAAATAATATATAATCTCCCAATTAACACAAAAACCACAAATCAACTTCTAACTGCTGATGGCTTTTTTGTGGAAGACAAGCCAAAACCACCGCCATCAGAAAGTGATGCACTTTATATCAGCTCTGATCAGGGGAGCTGCAACTCTTTTGAGTTCCCATGGGGGAAAAACCCCTGAGATCTCATCTAATCCCACCAAAAAGCCAAAAACAGAGTCGGTGAATTTGGTCTCAAATTGCTATAACAACGATCTCTTCTTTGAGATGCCATATCTTGAAGGTAATTGGGATGCCGCTTTTCTCACTGGAGAAGATCTAAATCAGCAGGATGGTGTTGCTAATGTCATGGATCTTTGGAGCTTTAATTAAAAACAACTTGATATATGTGTGTTTGTAAATAAAGCTTTACATATTCCCCCTTTTTTTCAGTAGTGTCTATTGAGGACTGGATATTCGAATTATGTAATGGCAATGACTTTGGCTTCTTGTCTGTGTTCAACTCCCTTTAGTATTTGAAGTTTCTTGTGTTGTTCGTTTTTAGACTTAAAACAGGACCTCCGCTGCGAATACATATATATATATAGTAGCAGAAAGCAGCTTTAAATTATAATATATTTATGGGGTTTAATTTCTTTTTGACATAAGAATCATCCAGAAACTGAACTTTTGATTCCAGTTGGCAGGCTTTCTCCAAAATTCCTCTATAGGTTTCTGCTAGTAAATTTATTGTAATAAACGAAGGGGATCAAAAGAACCTAGCTAAGCCTCCCTCCCATCTACTCTGATTAATAGATTATTCATGATTTTTCATTATCTGTATGTATCTTGAACCTACTTATGACTTCAGAATTGCTTTTTAGTACTACTGAGAGTCCATCATAGATCATCCATGGCTATTGCAGATGGAAAATCGGTCTTTCTTCTTCTTCTTATTGTTTTTGTTGTTTTCAGCTTATCAATACCTACTGGCTGCCTGAGTTCCGCACTCTTTGTTTTCGACGATTCATTTTTCGATCCTGGAAACAACGACTACATCAACACCATTACTGATTTTCAAGCGAATCATTGGCCATATGGCCAATCCTACTTTAGTACTCCAAGTGGGAGATTCTCTGATGGCCGTCTCATTCCCGACTTCATAGGTGACCAACGTCTAACGTCTGAATAGAACTTAACTTTATTTTCTTTAATCCGTCATTCACAATCACAACGACAACCATCTTCATCGTTCATCACTACTCCTTCACCTCTGTCGTCCACCATTCAGTGGTAATCGTTGTTTTGTCGACAAAAGTAAATAAAAGTTGAAGAAGACAGTTTTTGTGACAGTTTCTTTGTCGGGAAAGAAACGAAAGAAGAAGGGAATCTTTTTGCCACAGTTTGGGTGTCAGGAAAGGCTTGTGTTAATTGGGAGATTATATATTATTTTTCTTTTTGAGTCCCTGTGTTTTATAGGGGTAATTTGGTCATTTAACAAAATTTAACAACAAAATTCTAACTGGGTTAGAAATTTGGACTCAAATGGTTAAAGAAAATGCTTATGGGGACTCAGGTCGTTAAACTTTTTGCTTTTGGACTCAACTAGTTAAAATTCATAAAACACAAGGACTCAAAAAGTAATTTACCCTTTTTTCTATAATTAACTTGAAACTGGTTGTTTCTCTTGCCTGGCTTTTCTTAACACTAAAAAACGCTGAGTTGGAATCTACTTTCCCTTTGACCAAGTCATTTATACCCTAATTACTGGAGCAAACTAAACAGCCTTCGAGACTTAACTGGGATCTGGTATTTCAAAGTATTCAAAATGATCGATTGATTTAATAAGATTGGTGGAATCGTCTATAATGAAGGAAACAACAGAAAGATTAGCAAACGAAACGGCTACATAACATGTATCTTTAATATTAACCCCTATCTGAAAGAAGTTCGAAGAAAGAAAGAACAAATCGCGGTTTCTCTGGTCAAGATTCGAGCCGAAAGAAACTGGTCAAGCCTTGTTAGTTGTTAACTTTTTTGTGCTGAAATCGCAGAAAAAATTTGGAAGCGAATTGTAAACTGCAGAAGGAATCTACATATGTTTCACAAATCCCAAACCAGACAGGCAGAAATCAGAGGTTTCGTTCTATATTTTTAATTCTCAAATCGTAAATTGGTTTGAGTAATTGCATAGAAAAATGTCAGCTGAAAGATATAGTCAAATGTGTTGTGTTTGAAGAAGAGAAGCAAATTGAGTATTTGAGAAACAAGTATTTGCTGATTCAGTTTCATAAAACACGAACGCCTATGTAAACATTTTTCTATGTCGATGCGGTTGTAAACCTTTTTATAATCACAAAGGCCTCATGAGTACTGACCAAGAAAGCCACATGAGTCTGATTGAGAAAACATTTTTATAACAAGTTCATACTTCATATATAATAATAGCATAGTTGTCAATAGCGAGTGTAGCGATCGTTATAGCGCCCTATGTAGCGTATAGGTCTAGGCTCACTATTAGGGTTGTAGCGATAGATATCGATAACAGCGATAGTTTGTTCTGTTTATGTTTTTTTTTTAATATAAATAGCTATAAAATGGCTGGATTTTAGGTTTTTGTTAAATGTATATGTAAAATAGCATATATACCAGGGTATTTTGATATAATACACATATAAAAATTTTGAAATTTTTTTCTAGTGTATCGCTATTTATAAAATAGTTGCCCACTATTTATAGCTATTCGCTATGTAGCATACCGGTACCTTATCACCATTTGTCGCTGTTCGCCATTAACAAATATGAATAATAGTAAACACATAAAACTGAAGAAACCTTAATCATCTAAATTTAAAGGGGGACATAAGATAATATAAAAAAAAACTCAAATGTGAAAACATGCACATCAAAGTAACTAAAAGCTTACCCTCTTCTGAGAGCTCTCAACCCAATATTTATTTGGTTTCATAAACCTCAACTTCCCAGCCTTCATTACACATATGGAATCACCATCCTAACAAAAACCCTTTCACAGTTAACAAAATTTCAACCAAAATAAACTAGGGTTGACATAAATTTAAAAAAAAAAAAAAAGTAAAAAAAGAACCTGACGTAAGCCACCACCGAGCTTGAGAGTTTGATTAGCCATGTTTGAGAGGTCCAGTATGACATCTCCTGGAACCTAAATTGGAAAGAAATAATGAAGAATGGTACGCATGAAGAGCACATGAAAGAAAGAAATAAAGAGACTTACGACTAATTGATCGACAAGATTTGAGGGTTTGGCTTCCATTGTTGTTGGTTGCAGAGCAGGCGTACGGGTGGTGAAGAAACAGGGGTTTGGTCGCAGTTGCAGAGGGGGTGAAGGTGAGTGGAAGTGGAGGTGGCCGGTAACGGGTTTGAAGGCTGGATAGGTTCTGTGGGCTGCGAAGTGGCAACAGGTGTGTCGTGAATGAGGGGTGGAGTAGCGGCTTGGGTATTGGCTGAAGTGGGGCTGGTGTGAGTGTTAGGTGCTGATATTGGAAGAAGAAGAAGAAGAAAAGGGGGTTTAGGGCTATGGATTTATATACATACAAAACCTATATGTATGTTGTTGTTTTGTTACCTTTTAGTTTTACTTTAAATTAAATTTAAATTTAAATTTAAATTTAAATTAAATTAAGCTAGCAATTATATCCGTGTGGTTGTCACGAGTTATTTTAAAATCCAAACAAAAGGAAATCACATTGAGCAATAGGGATGACAAAAAACTCAAACCTGAGGGGTCTATCCGAAACTTGAAATATACAGGTCGGGTATACCTGAAGCCCGAGGGGTATGGGCTTAAGAAGGGGGAAAATTCGGGTATGGGTATGGGATTTAGTGATACCCGCCTGATATTCGGCCCATTTACCCGGATAATACTCGAAAGTATCATATTATAAATTTCTATATATATATATGAACTTACTACATGCACTTATTACCTTCTCTATAATACCAGGGTCTAGTCTTCTCTTTACCGGTAGTCATCTCTTCAAAATTATATTGGATATGGAAGCTAGTACTTCATATGTATATGGAAGTCCTAGTTTATTTTTAAGCATGTATAAGCTTACTAATTGAACAAATAAGTTATTTTTGAGTATGTATATTGGATATGGAAGCTAGCACTCTTTATTATGTGGATGTTTATGCAATTAAGTGGTTCTAATACAATTAATTAATTAATTAATTAAGTTATCGTTTTGATTTAGTTTGGTATATGTGGTCTGAATATGATAAGGAAGTATTTAATCATATTTTCATTTGTTATAGTTATTAAAATTGTAACTTATATAAACATCAAAGTAAAAATTGCACATCTGTCTCAATTGGTATTTTTAAGAAATTAACGGGTATACCCGATACCCGACGGGTAACGGGCCGGGTATGGGACAAAGAATTACAACCGGGTACGGGCCTGGAATTACCAATACCCGGCCCATTGCCATTCCTACTGAGTAACGATGTATCCAAAGGCACGAAAAACTTAGTCGCTACAAAAAACGGATGTTAGTCGCTATAAAAACGCATGTTAAGAAAAATGCGTAAAAGATATTCGATATTAAAACATTATTACTTTTTTTAACGGCTAACGAATACTGGCTAAATTCACCACATCGGGATATACTCGTCTCCGAACCGGGGAAAATCCTCACCTAGGGGCCGAAGCCCGTGAACACTCGCCCGAAGGCACGACAGTGCGGTGAGCTAAACCCCGCTCAGTTCAAGGATCGAACTAACGATCTCCACCTTTTCGCCTAGTGTCCCATCATCAGTAGGTGCCCTTAAAAAATAATGAGGAGTGCAGGGATCGAACTTGGGTCCTTAAATCATCCCATTTTTACAATGTTGTTTTAGGTCGTTCCTATCATCACAATGATCTCAACAACCAAGAGTGTGAGCTATACGCACACAAATTATACTTTTTTGATATTTTTATATAAAAAAATGAAGTGTGAGATGGATGGTTTGAGGTTGGAGAAAAAATAAAAGTTTTTAAGGGTGGTTTAAAATCTGATGTGGCAGCCAACGTAAAACCGGTTTTTCATTCAAACCGAATTAGGATAAAAAATGGTTCAACCGGTTGAACCAAGTTGTACTGAGCGGTTCAACCGGGTTGACTAGCTAACTCTATAATAAATTACTACATCAACTCAAAAGCTAATCCAAAAAATGCATGATTACATATTAAAAGATGATCCAAAAGTAAATCCATAATAAAAAATAATCCAAAAGATGATCGAAACTCATTCAATTTTCCAACAAGCTCTTTTAAATGAAAGTGTACGATATGTTTAAACCAATTGACTGTTAAATACATCAACTATTTTTGTTTCATAAAATATTAAATAAGAACTTTTAGTTACAAATAATCATAATATATAACAATTACGTAAGATAAGTAACATATATAATAAAAATAAGTAACAACCCAAACTAAAATAACCCTGGGCCGGTACCGGTATTACGTTTCAAACCGGTATACTGGATTTTACCGCCGGTACAAACCTTATTTCGTTTCACTTATTTACCGGGGTATTTCGTACCGAATTTAGATCTGAAAACGGTAATACCGGTATAACCGACTGGTATTTACCGGTTTTTAAAACATTGGTGGCAGCTGATGGCGGGTCCAAAATTGTTATGCATTGTGGTACTCTTACAATCAAAGCACCAATGTACAAAAGTTCTAAAGATCTAAGTTACCATTTACACCCTAAACATTTGTTTATGCTTTTTTTTTTCTCTTTTTGTAACCAACCATGTTATCATTCTCTTTACACCACTTATCCCAACCCCCTCTGTGTTTAATCCGTAAACACGATAAGACTTTAAGCTCATCGATAATTCTCTTAGATTACAAATGACATCAAAAAGATGTTCAGTCTAAGAGTAAAAACGATGGCCAACGGTCAATGTCAGTAGAAGGTTGGTGCAAAATTCTTGTCCCGTATTTAGGTCATTCGATCAAATGGAGATTGGAGTATGTTGGGACGATGATCAACTCAAAACAAAGCAAAAGGCGGTCCAAGAGATTTCTCTGGTTACTTGTTGGTGCATATGCAGGGGCGGATCCACATAGAGCGGGTCAGGCCTCAGGGTCCCCGGACCCCAATGTTTTTCAAAAAATTAGTAGATCTAGTATATTAAATTTTATAAGGACCTCATAAATACACTTAGGTGGACAACATAAAAAGAAAAGGAAAACTGGTGTAGTGGTAAACCCTCCTCTTTACTAACAAGAGGTCATGAGTTCAATCCTTGTATACCCTGTCTACCCGAACGAGGAGCGACCTGAAAATTTTAACGTTTTGTCCGTTTCTATAGCCAAGATGGTTGAAGATACAAACATCGTCAGCCTCATGAAGTCTGGATATGAAGTATGAACACAAGACTTCTACCTTCTATTCTCCATTTTGCATAATATTCATCAAACCATATAAAATAAGACCCACAATAGAAACAATAAATAAATAAATGGGCCAAAAGCATCTGTAAAGACAGTTGCAATAACTAGTTTGTAATCAGAAGAAATGACATACACATGGTAGACAAGACAACTATCATCAACATGTACCTTACCACCACCACCCATCAATGATTGTCAAGTACCATGACTCACTACCAAAATCAAATGTTCCAAAATAACCTAATTATGTTTCAATAAAACTAAAAATATATAAAAAAAAATTACATAGCAAGATCACTTGCATTCATTAGCCATCCGGGGCATCGAGTCCGCAATCCGTAGGCATTTAAAAAAGCGAGTTGTTTTAGAAAAACCTGAGTTGGACCCTCGAACTGTACTCGACGACGACCCCTCATGGAGGGTCCCAAAATAAACACTTAAAAGACACACTTGTGGTGAGGAGTGAGGTAACTAATAAGGTCTCTAAAAAGCATTTCATAATTGTACAAAACATTAACACTTTCTTCAAAGGGGTATAATAATGTACATATGAATTCAAAACCACCAATAAAAAAAAAAAAAAAAAAAAAAAAAAAAAAAAAAAAAAAAACCTTACAATAACTTTAAAGTACAACACTTTCTCAAATACTTATATAATTATGTGTTTATCAACTTGTATAGTACAGTACAATCATCTTGATCACCATACCTTAATCAGTAACAGTAAGAGTGGCACCATTGTTTATTGTTGACCCGTGGCTCGAGTCAAGAAGGTGTTCTAGTGATCTGTTCTTTTTGGTTCGAACCTTTCCCGCTTCTTTTAACAGTTCGGCTAACCGCCTCTTCTCATCATCCACATCCGGGTGTGCGGTCCCGAGCTTTTCCTCCCTAATCACAACAATCCGTTCCAATAGTGCGATCGCATCATCCAATCTGGTTAAAAAAAAAAACAACATTTAAAACACATTCCATTTAAAGCTGTTTTAACTGTCTATGATGTATTATCGTATACCTGCCAACAGCGTCATAAGTGCCAGCTAGATTGCTGTAAACCGCAAGAGTGTCAGGGTGATACGACCCGCACTCATGTTCTAATATGCTTCTAGCTTCTTCAAAAAGGTCAAGCGCTTCATTAATGGCATACCGTTGAACACATGTGAGTCCCATCTGGTTCAAAGCAATACCAAAAAACATGTTTTTCTTCTCGCCACTAGCACGAAGCTTTAAAATCGCGCTTTTGAAGGAATTATAAGATTCCGAGTATTTCCCCAGCACGTAATACATAACTCCCATTTGAGCTTCGATTCCCGCAACCGTGTTTTGCTGACCTGGCACGTCGTTGTATATCTTTAACGCCTTGTGTAACAGCTTCAGCGCGTAGTCAAGCTCGTTCATAGACTCGTAAATTGCTGAAATATCCGTAAACCCACACGCGATTTCCTCTTGCGGGATTCCAGGAGCGGGCTTTTCGTAAATACGAAGTGCGTTTTCGCAGTATGATTTCGAGTCTCGTATTTTGCCGATCTTGTTATGCAAATCAGCCAAACGCACATAAACGGAAGCAACGGCAGGATGATTCTCACCTTTTGACGATTTTAGAGCCATGAGTGCCTTTTGGTATGCGTGAATCGCCTCATCAAATCTAGATAGCGATAAATACGTGTCGCCGATACTTACATCCACCGAACAAACCTCGTTTTCATGCCCGTTAGCCATCATGGCCATACTGGCTAACACCAAGTGCTCGAGTGCAGCCTCGTGGTCACCTTTCGTTTCACAAATTAGACCCATCAGTTTTCGATCGGCTGCTTCTTCCAAGGACGCAGGTAAACCGTTCTCTTTATGGATTTCAAGAGCCGTTTGACAAAGTTTCTCGGCTTCATCGAATTGCAGAGCTTGAACATGAGCTTCAGCAAGATACCTACAAGTTTCACCGACTCTCGGATCGGTTTCGCCCAAAATCTTTTTTTGTAAATCCAAACCCGATTTGTAGCACTGTAACGAGTTTTCAAGTTGACCCAACATGGAATAAGTATCACCCAACTGCATATAGCCAGCGAATTTAGCGAGCGCGTGATCTTGACTTTCTTCATTTACGAGAATTCTTACCGAATTCTCGAGGATCTGAATGGCCTCACCGTACTGACCTAAGTTACAATATATGGCTGCTGTAACATGCATACACATTACGGCATCTAAACCGGGGTTCCCGTTAGTTGACTTTTCAAACGATTTCGCTGCGCGAAGAGCTAAATCGAGTGCTTTACGAGGGTTATCACCCGAAGACAACAAATCCCGAGCTTGTTTAAGCAAATGTGGACCGAGATTCACGTTCTTATCACCAACAACTGGCTTCTTGATACCTTTTTGAAGATATTTGTTCTTAGAAATTGATTCGGAATTCACTTCTGACTCCAATTCAGACGCTTTCTTCGATTTCTTCGAAGAATGAGATTTCGAGCTTTCTTGTTTTTCTTCAAAACTAGAAATCTCTTCATCTTGTTGAATAATTTCCACTTCTTTCATCTCACCTCCAACCAAGTGCCGCAACTCCGAATCGATTCTCGATTCTTCACCATCCGATCCGTAGCTAAGCCGAGATAGCGACTGATCAGAACTCTGCATCTCGCACACATTATCGTAAAGCTGATCGATTGACGGCTCGACCACTACACTCACACTATTCCCAGTAGCCACATTATCCGGAGACTTGCTCGAATCCAAATTATCATTTGTTTTCGGCAAATTTCCATTTTCGGGCATTTCGTCTATCACCTTATCTTCATGAATCTCATCCAAAACTAACCCAGGCATCTTTCACTAACAAACTCTGAACAAAATACCCAAATAGCAAAGCACAAAAATAACCATTCAAAGTTATTCCAAACAAAGACTTGACAATCAAATTTAGATTATTATTATTATTATTATACATATAGTCAAAAATCAAAATGAACAATTATAGCATAAACTTTTATTCCCTGTAATTATGGATAACACTATAACAGATCATAAAGATAAGCACCCAGTTGTTTTTAATTCATTATAATCTAAGTACACTTTAAAAAGTTTAAGGGGGGGGGGGGGGGGGGGGGGGCTAGACCCAGTAAAGTTTTGATCTTTTTAAAAGGAAACTGCAGCACACTGAAAAGAAAAGAAGCTTCAAGTTCATACTTCATAAGCTACATGATATAGTCAGTTATACAGATCTTAAGAAAGATTATACACTAAAACCAATCAAGAAACAACATACCCAGATGAAATAAAGTAAAAAAGCATAAAAAGATTGTAACTTTATAGTCAGTTGACTGATAATTTGCAAGAAAAAGATCAAAAAGCATGAAAATTTATCAAAATTTGGGGAAAAAGATTACCTTAGTGAGAACCCATGAAGAAAATATTGAAAATATTCAGAGTGAAGAATGTGGCTTTGTTGATAAAGATTCTTAAAGATTAAAGGTATGTGATTGTGGTATCTTTTTGTCAAGTTGAGGTGATGAGACAGTGGGTAAGCATGCATAGAGGACAAAATGGGTAATTATGAAATGAGGTCAGGGACAAAAATGGGAATCTTGAAAGTCATTCTTGAAGAAACAAGATGATTGATTTCTTGAGGGCTTTTTCTTGAAACCCAGAAGGGTTTCTGTTCTGCCTTTCTGGCAACTGAAGACTTTGTTTTCTGTTTGTTTGTTTGCACTTGCTAGATATAGGAGAAATGCCACTAGTGAAATGACTAATCTACCCTTGGTGTAGTGGGCTCATGTTGGTTCTATGTTGGGTAAAATGTTAAAAGAGAATTAGACCTAAGGTCACAGTCAATGGTAAGATTACTTTGGAATGGTGCAAGCAAGCAAGCCACTTTGTGGACATAACTTGTTCAAGACCAGAAATGGAATCCTAAGCAATCTCAAGATTTTTATTACTTTTATAAGATTTTATTAGAAGAGAATGGAGAGACAAATTAGATATTGGTGGTTGGTTTATTCTTTATTGATATGCTTTATAATAGTTTATTAGGCAAAGCTTAAAAGAAGATTCGGTTATTGTTATTATTGTTTAATGTTTAATATTATAACATTGTTATTTTTAATTAACATTTTTTTATATATAAAGGGGTTTTTGTGTTTTTTTTTATATGTAAAGGGGTTTTTGTGTTTTTTATAGTGTTAGCAATCTATAATGGCAAAAAGGTGTTTTAAAATCAAAGACTAGTCTCTCATAATTATTAAAGAAGGGTTATGAAACTTTTTGTGTCTACGGTTATGAAACTTTTTGTGTCTACAATGCACTATTCTTGATTAGCATTTTTATGATTTTTCAAGGCCATTTAAGGTATCATAAAAAGAAATTAAGACTTTGCTTTCCATTTCAACCTTTAGGTTGGTGATTTCTAGTTTTAAAACGACGTGTTTGTTTATAGCACTCTGCAAATGAAGACAAAATTCGATCTTATACCATTTTCTTAATCAGAATAGTATTTAAAGTTATATAACCTAAATAACATTGATGAGATGAGGCGTAGTCTGGTTAAATGATTCTTTATGTTGATTACATCGTGTATTTTTTAGAATGTGTTTTCACTTATTAGCCATCCATCTTTAATAAGTTTATCGCTCCACTCGTATACCATTTGTAGGCCCTATATTAGAACAATATGGTTAGGTGTTCATGATAGAATGGGGTGTTAAATTCTCATTTATTTGACACACATTAACTTCTTTAATATTAATAACTCTTACTAATAATAAAGAATTACATGTGTAATTTTTAAAGAAATAGACAATTGAACTATTATAACATTGTCATGTTATTTTTGGTTAAAACATTTTTTCATATGTAAAGGTGTTTTGTGTTCTTTTTTAATAATGTTACCAATACCAATCTATAATGGGAAAAAGTGTTTTAAAATCAAAGACTAGTCTCTCATAGCTATTAAAGAGGGTATGAAACTTTTTGTGTCTACACTGCACTATTCTTGATTAGCATTTTTTATGGTCTTTCAAGAATCAAGACCGTTTAAGGTAACATACAAATAAAATTTAAGATTTTGCCTTCCATTTCAACCTTTAAGTTGGTGATTTATAGATTTAAAACGACGTGTTTTGTTTGTAGGACTTTGCGAATGAAGACAAAAGTCGATCTTATACTATAACTTTCTTGATTAGTATTTGAAGTTATATAACTGAATAACGTTGATGATGCGTAGTCTGACAAAACGATTCTTTATGTTGATTCTGGTGTGTATTTTTGAAATGTGCTTTTCACTTATTAGTCGTCTGTCTTTAAATAAAATGTATCGCTCTACTCATATACCATTTGTAGGCCCTATATTAAAACAATATATGAGTAGGTGTTTATAATAGAATGGGGTGTTAAGTGTTAACGTCTCAATTATGTATAAAGTTCTTTAATCTGCATAACTCTTACTAATAATTAACAAAATTACATGTGTACTTTTTGAAGAAATAGACAATTGAAGTAACAAGCTTAACACATTGATTATAGACACATAACTAACTCAAGTGGAGCATTAAGGGATTGTTTAGCCAAAATCCTAAAGAATATTACCAATAAATCCAGAACCATCAAGTTCTTAACAAATATTTAAATCTAGAATCTAAAATCAGTTTCAAAGAATAGATGTTGCTTTGACATACTAATGAAAAATCTCTATCCAATACATTAAGTGAAATCAATTCAACTGATGAAGGCCTTTTTTTGGAAACCAATCCTAGAAGTTGATCGAATGTTGAAACCCAATAGGTAAACCTTCAACAAAAACAATATTAAAAAAATATAGATTTACCAAATCCAAACTAGTTTAATACCCGTCCGGTGGACGGGTTACGTTAACATCGTAACAAACAAAGCTAACCTATATTAAGTGTACACAAATTTAAACAACTTTACAAACAAAAGAATCATTCTTTAATTTATAACAGGAAAACGAACGTCAACAGCTTAACCACAAAACGATCGAAAATAAAACTGATAGAGTACTAAAACATGAAATGGTGTCATTTTAATGCAAAAGTAAACGGTAGGCAAAACATACGTATAATTTTTTTTAGAGAAAACATGCGGTCGCAGACCTTCCAACCAATCAAAATTACCAAAACTTGATTATTTTCGTAACTGCGGATGGCTTCATCAGTAAACTTGAGTGCAGTTTGACGATGTCAGGTTCCTATATTATTAGTTTACATGACCACATTTAGTGTTATTACATGCTACTATTCTGATTGCTAGAAATATGTTTGTGGTTTGAAATAAAAAAGGTTATTTTATTGAAAAAAAAAATAGAATGCCATTTCAAGTGAAACAAAGCTTACAAGTTACAAGTACAGCAAAAAGGGCATAGTTGTTCACTGTTCACCCTACAGATCTACAGTATACATTTACATGACAATATTTAGAGAAAAAATATGAATAGAGAGCTGGATACATTGGCTCAATTCGCCTGCAAATTATGGTTTTTAATTGCTAAATGTGGGTTCCGGGTGGGTAATAGGTTAGACCAGAGCTCCATATCAGATCACAAGCATGGTAATTAGTGCTGCAACAAAAAAACAATATATGAGCTAAGAGATCTTGACATCTACACTCTGTATGTCCTACACAACTATTACCCAATGTAAACCCTACAAATAGACAATTACCACTCTTAAAAATATTAATCAAGTTCATGTCAGTCAAAAGCCACCACATCTTAGTCTCTCTGCTACATTCACTCTAATCGCTCTCCCACCCAGAAAATGCAACCAACAAATACACACCGTGTTAAAACATAGTATTACAATGCGAGTTTCGAGGGCGAACTGGAATATTCCAAAAAGGTAAAAAGTAATGCAACACCTGTCGATCAAGATTCTCAATAGTATCATTCATTTCACTATCAGGACGCCATTGACACAAACCCAAAACCACGAGATCCCCACTCTCCCTATCGGAAACAATGCATGAATTGACCACCTTCTCGTGTTGTGTTCTCTGAAAATCTGCTCATGACGCTCACCATTTGTGTACACGGTAGGTTCCAGACATACACTGTGTATGAAGGCCCGGAAGTTTGGGGTGCACCGGGTCTTGATCCTTTTGTAGCAGCCTTTATTCACAGTTCAGATCCTGCCTCCTAATTCCTGATTCAAACAAAATGAAACAGTTCCATCTTTAAAAGTTCTCAATCCCTTGCTCATTTATGCTTAATTTGGTCAATGTTGTTATAATCCCTTGCTCATTTATGCTTAATTTGGTCAATGTTGTTATAAACTGGACCCTTTTTTATGAGTGGTGTGTGAGCTGGTTTAGTGCTGGACGAACTTTGATTTTCAGTAACTTTCTTCTTTGTTTCATGTGGTGTAGATAAATTAATACTCTTATTTCAACAAAAACCTCTTCACGTTTTCTTTTCTTTCTAAAAAATATGCTTCTATTATTATTTTAAATATAAAAAAAATATAACAATATACTATTCAAATTTTAAGGTAATATATATAAATATTTTAAAAATTATTTGTGACATCATCCTGTCAGTTTGACCGGTTGTCCCTCCGGTTATCTAAGAGTGTGACGGTTTACAGTCCGACCGGTTTTCAAAATATTGGTTTCGGTTGCAAGATTTGACTAAGTTATTACTATACAAGCCAAAAGCAATGAAGAAACTTACATAACCATGGAACATATCAATAGCCTTCTATGCTTCTTCTACAGTACTCATTGTTACAAACCCAAAGCCTCGACTTTGATCAATCTCCCTGTTATAAATAACCTAAACCACCAACATAAACCTTAATTTAAATCAAAATCCGTAATCCAAAAACCAAGACTTTCCAAAAGTGTAATAACGATTTCCTCAGAAACCTCAACAACGCCAGCTTGTTAAAAAATGATGATGTATAGAGGTATTTGCTTTAACAACCTAAGTTGCTTATCATCTTGATCAAATGGACTTGCCAAAAGAACTTGATCAAATGATTTTCAGAAAAAACATCAACAATTTTAAGTTTCAACTTTAAAATATGTATTTACAAAGTAATAGTTAGCCCTATATTCTACAATTCTAGGTCCTTCAATGAATTGGCACCCCGTCTTTTTATCAAAACACTTGATGTTTAGAAGTGTTACTTCAGCGGGCTTGTTAAGGCCTTGTCCGACTGGTGGTTTTTTCGTCTCATCGATATAAAGAATCACTTTGCGAGTTTGCGGTTATTAAACTGGATAAGAGACTCAAGGTCCAGTCGTCTCACATCGTTTTCCTCAATTCATTGTGAAAATACACTCATTCACTTGCACAGGTTACAACTCTCAAATTAGCAAAAAAAAAAAAAAAAAAAGAGAAAAAAAAGAAGAGAACGGAAAAGTGGGATTAGTGAACACTGAACACTCCCCCCTTCCAACAGAATGCATGCTTTGTGGAAAGTGGAAACCACATCCATGGCCTCCCCCTTCAACTAACCTGAGGAACCCAAGAGTAGAATTTTAGTACACAACTTGAACATACAACGTAAAGAGGGTCAACACGAGTGGACCAAACCTGGTAAGACCATTTGGCGTGTGTCAAGTCTCGTTTTTCCATGGTCAAAACAATATAGAACCTACCACCGGACCTCGTACACAGGTCTCCCAACTCTAACAATGTCCCCCACTATTATTACGAAAAAAAAGCTTGTTAATGGAACATTGTAGAATCAACATATTAAAAAAAAAGACAAGAAACTAACAGATAATCCCATGTTCCGCTACCTGCTGTTTCTAAAATCCATAATAAAAAATAGAAAGAATCGCACCATTTTCTTATGCAGTCAATTGCAACTGCTGTATTCAAATCAAATCGCATCCAGTACATAGTTCCTTATCGTTGGTTGGGAGGCGAGAGAAGTGCCACTGCTGCAGAACATCATCAACCACAATTTGAAACCCTAATTTGCAGGTTGAATAGGTGGTGGCCGAAGTGAGCAGGCAAGAGTCGATGATACAACGGTAGAATAGGGTGAACCGCATGGCTGCAAAATCACGGTTGCTGCAATGGTAGAAACTTTAATTTCCGCCACGAGCCTTCCGGATATTACCTCGCCAAGAGTCGATGATACTCATATTGATGAGAAATTAGGGGATAGGAGGCGAAGGTGTAGTGGTAGGTTCGTTGGGGTTGGTGGTTGAAGGTGAGATGTGACCGAAGAAAGAAATACCTAGGATATATGTTGATGATGATTTGGAAAATAGTGGGAACAGGTTTGGTGAAGATGTTCGATGACAGGGAGTTTTATGGTGGAGAGACGCTGGAATCAATGGATAGTGGCATAACTGCATATAAGCATAAAATTAGGAGGTGAAAACTGGCATTAAAAAATAAAAACTGTCAATTTTTTTTGGATTTGAATGGCTGAGATTCATTCTTAAAAATAACTAAATAGTTATTGTGGTCAAGATCAACCCAAATTACAGTTTTTTCTGATTAACTGGCAGTTCTCTAGTGGAGATAATGGGCAGGAAAAGGTGGAGGTAACCACCTGCTAAGGAAACCGTAAAAAACCGCCTCGAACCGCCATCATAGCGGTTATTTTTGGGAGTTTAAAGGGCTGAGATTTCATCTCAGCATGATCTAACGGTGGATATCGTTTTAGAAAGCGGTTACACTTAATGGGTTCCATATATATATATAATTAAACCATGGAGTGTTTCTTGCTGATGTACTTGCCTAGAATGCTGTTCACTAAGAGTATATTTGTCTTTTTCATCCTTTGAACATTCCCATGTCTTAAGACCATATGTAGTGGTAAATCAAAATAATGCCCCCACCATGGGGCATTATTCGACACGTGTCATTCCAGTCAGTATGGAGCATTATAGCATAAAGTGGTGTAGTGGGGCATTATTCCAATAACCCCCATGCAATCATTTCACAATTATTATTTTTTTAACTTTAAATACTTCATTAAATTAAAAAAAAATACAATACTAGAAATAAAAAAAAAAATATCCGATTAAAAAAAAAACACTAGTTTTCGTCTTCGCTTTCTTCACCCTCGCCAACTTCGTCTTCCTCGTCCTCCGTTTCTTCCTCTCCCTCAGGTGGTACATACCGAACCGACCATGCGTGGTGTACCAAATCAACCATTAACTGGGAATGGTACGGTTCGTAACGCAACTCTCGCGCATTATTCACTCTTTCTTCCATTGACGCCTATGGATGCTCCTCTTGAACGGCTTCTGGCACATAATTCTGGCATATCGCCTTTCCTTCGTCTTCCAAAATCATGTTGTGCATGATTATACAAGCGTACATAGAATCTCTCATTTTTTGCTTGCTCCATGCACGACAAGGATTTCTCAAATATTGCCAGCGTTGTTTAAGAACCCCAAAGCATCTCTCAATGTCTTTTCGTGAAGACTCTTGAACCTTTTTAAAGTATGCTATTTTTTCATCAATAGGATCACTATACGTCTTCACGAAAATCGAATACCTAGGATAAATTCCGTCACTCAAATAATATCCATGAGGGTAGTAGTTTCCATTTGCGTAAAACGACGCTTTTGGAGCTTTGCCAGAAATCCACTTTTCTAACAACGGAGATTGTTCAAAAACATTGATATCATTGCATAACTCGACAACGCCAAAGTAAGCCGACCAAACCCAAAGGTCCTGTGAAGCAACCGCCTGAAGAATAATAGTGGGTCCTTTTTGGTCACCACGTGTGTGTTGGCCTCGCCATGCAGTCGGGCAGTTATCCCAACGCCAATGCATGCAATCTATGCTCCCGATCATACCAGGCAAACCATGCTCAGCATTATGTACCTCGTAGATCTTTTGAAGGTTGTCCCATGTGGGCGTTCTAAGATAACGCGCACCGTACACATCAATTATACCTTTATAAAAAATATAGAGAAACATAAGCTTCAAAAAAATTGTAAACATACTCGTCGTTTTTTAAAAAAAAGTAAAGTATAGGAAACGACTATGCGTACACTTTTGGATACCGGTAAATCCAAGTGCCCCTCTCGCATCCGCTTTTTGTTTAAAATAATCGTAGTTGGCTTCCAAGTCGTCGACTATGCGTAGAAACAACCGCTTACTCATTCGGAAACGACGCCTAAAAAATTCGTTCGAAAATGTCGGCGCCTCATCAAAATAATCTTTCATCAAACGATCGTGTGCCGCGCGTCGGTCTCGTTCAATATAACCTCTTTTATTTTTTTCTGCTTGGGGCGACGACAATGCTTGACATATCTCACCGCTAGTTGACAAGCACTCGTAACCGCCTCTTGCTCAAGCTCCTCATTGGTGGAACCATCGCCATCCGAAAAATACTCGTTGTAGTAAAAATTTACCATGGATGAAGAACTAGAAGAATCCATCAAGTTTTTTATAAAATGGTTGGGTTTTTTAGAGAGTTTTTGAGATTGTTTTTGTTAAAAATGAATGAGTTTATATATATATATATATATATATATAGGTAAAAGGTTAAAAAAGTAATAATAAAAGAAGTAGCCGTTATATGTAGCCGTTGGAAGACATTGATTGGTCGGTCAAATCGAGCAAAGCGTTTTAAATAAAACGCCATTTTGATTTTTTTCGAAAAAAACGCCCGGAAACGCCGGGTGTAATGGCATGGGGGGCGTTATCCGCCGTTTTTTTAAAATTTTTTTAAAAACCACGCCCCACTACGGATGGTCTAAGCAAATTTAAGAACCAAACACCTCATGGGTTTTTTAGCGGATAGATTCCAATTCCTTCCTAAATTTTATGTGAACCAGCATTCACATTTGATCCTTATCATTATGTGAGTATGTCATCTATATTTTATATAGAGTAGTTGTAAGAGCATTCACATCCCTTACATTAAAATTTATGAGAGCGTTTTTTATATTATAAAAAAGTGGTTATAAATGGAGCAGAAAAAAATATTACTGTTTATGTGTATTTTTGAGGGGACACTGTTCACCCTCCGTAACTTTTTTAATATATTTTAAAAGTGATTGTGAGTTTAAGAGAAAGAAACTCTAATACTAAAGATATTAAAGAGTATTATTCATTTGAAAGGAAAGAGAAAATGCACTTGTTTTTTTATGTAATTAGGGTATCCGGTGTGTGAGTCGGCAAAGTGAGTTTACCACTCGATAACCACCACCACCAACACTAGTTTACCGCTCAAACTTTACCAAATCGGTGGTGGGTTGTCGATGCGGTGAAGAGTGTGTGTGTGTGTGTGATGGGGTGGGGTCCATGCAATCTCTCAACCAATCACACCCTTTTCCTTTTTTTTAAAAAAAAATTTACCACTTCAACAAGTGTCTAAACCATTGCCAACACTTTTCAACAAAGTTTAAACATTTTTCACTGATTGACGTGGCGCACTCTGATTGGTTGATTTTTTAGTTTGTCACTCTCAAGTGTTTAACCACTCCTTACACCCTTAGAGCATTCACAATCAAACATCTTACTTCATCTATATAATTACACTAAAAAACACTACATTTTCTCTCTTCTTTTCAATTAAATAATATTTTGTTATACTTTTATCATTACCTTATTTTTCTCTCA
Source organism: Helianthus annuus (assembly GCF_002127325.2). Taxonomy (NCBI): domain Eukaryota; kingdom Viridiplantae; phylum Streptophyta; class Magnoliopsida; order Asterales; family Asteraceae; genus Helianthus; species Helianthus annuus. The sequence goes on along the minus strand of NC_035448.2, from coordinate 18,779,143 downwards.
TTTACTCACAACCACTTTTGAAAAATATGAAAAATTATAGAGGTGAATAAAATCTCCTCCAAATTTACTGATAAACAGTAAATTTTTCTCTTTTTTTCTCCCTTCTCCACTCACAATGGAGGTGAATAGGATTGTAAATGCTCTAAGTGGTTGTAAGTGGGGGAGGGAGAAAATGTTACTGTTCATCAATAAATGTAGAGAAAATATTGTACACTTTCTATAATTTTTTAATAGAGTTAATTACACAGATGGACCCTATGGTTTATAGCTAGTTTCACCTTATGGTACTAACTTTTTTTCAACAGGTTTAGGGTTTATGATTTCAATTGTAACACCTTTGGGTAGTAACACCAAAATTAGTTAATTTTATTAATAAAATAACTAAAATACCCTTCTATTTTTTTTTTTTAATTTTATCAAACCTTTGGGTACTAACACCTAAATTTATTTAAGTTTAAATCAGTTTTACAAAATCTATTTATTTTTTTTCATCTTTTTATTAAATTTTTTATTTAACATAAAATCTACTAGTTACACTAGTATTTTTTTTGTTCATGTACATTTTACTATTTTAGAACTTATATAGTTTCTATATTTATTATATTGATCACTGAGATATAAAATACATATTAATATAAAACTAATTATATACACAATTCCGTTCTAAAAAATTAAATACACAGTTGAAAAGTTTACTCGATACATCTTAGTTGAATCCAAAATTGAAAACGAGTAAGGTTTACATTATTTAAAACTAACAGCTTTATACATGTCTATTTTTTAATTTACATGAAAGATATTTATTAGAGTGAATTGCAAGTTTTGTCCTTTATCTTTAGGCCATTTTGTAAGTTTTGTCCTTTATGTTTAAATTTGACGAGTTTTGTCCTTTATGTTTAAAAATCAAGCACGTTTTACCCTTTGGGCCTTAAAAATCAAGCACGTTTTGTCCTTTATGTTTAAAAATCAAGCACGTTTTGTCCTTTATGTTTAAAAAATCAAGCACGTTTTGTCCTTAAAAATCAAGCACGTTTTGCCCCAAAGGGTAAAACGTGCTTGATTTTCAAACATAAAGGACAAAACTCGTCAAATTTAAACATAAAGGACAAAACTTGCAAAATGGCCTAAAGATAAAGGACAAAACTTGCAATTCACTCTATTTATTATTATCCATCATATCTATCCAAAATTGAAAACGAGTAAGGTTTACATTGTTTAAAACGAGTAAGATATTTAATTTACATAAAACTATATAGCTAGTAGCTTTTATTTATAATAAAAAGATGAAAATAAAAAAAAATAGATTTTGTAAAATTGATTTAAACTTAAATAAAATTAGGTGTTAGTACCCAGATGTGTTATATTGATAAAATTAAAAAAATGGAAGTGTATTTTAGTCATTATATTGATAAAATTAACTAATTTTGGTGTTAGTACCAAAGGTGTTACAAAATTGAAACCATAAAATCTAAACCTGTTAAAAAAAAGTTAGTACCTAAAGGTGAAACTAGCTATAAACCATAGGGTCTATCTGTGTAATTAACTCTTTTTAATATTTTTGAAAGTGGTTGTGAGTAGAGAAAAGAAAAAAAGTAATGATTAAAGTATAAGAAAATATTATTTAATTAAAAAACAAAGAGAAAATACAATGATTTCTAGTATGATTATAAAGATAGAGAAACTATTTGTATTCACATGTTAATGAAGTTTTAAAAGGGAACTTACATAGTAATTCAATGGATGCTAATGAGGTAGTGGTGGAGTGGTTGAGAAAAGAATTGGTGTTTATTGTGATCCAGGTTCGATTCTTACTCTCCTCATTATTTTATGCGGCATCCAGGTGAAGAGCGAATACGGGTGGCGCCGGTTCGACTTGGATGGGAGGCGAGGTTTTACCGATTATTCCACTGTCGTGCCTTCGGACGGGTGAAGGTCGGATTTCTGCGCATCTGGGGAGAGCCAAGGGGTTGGCGACGGTCGAATAGTCGATCTTGATTACAGTGTCCGGTGTCACGGTAGTTGACACATCATTATTTGCCATTTAAAAAAAAAAAGTAATTCAATGGATGATTCATGGAATAAAAAAAAAGCAACTTTGGACATCCCAATCAAAGAATTGGACCTAGTACCGGCTATCTAAATAAATGCCACATGTTAATGTTGATACGTGACATAGCTCCGGCCACATTAAATAGACGGAATATATAATATTACGTTGAGGGATTATGCTATTGACCTATCATACATTAAGTAGAGGCATCTATTAATTTTTATTTTTCTAATCTTTAACTCCTTATAGATGCATCATATGCACTATAATAATGTCAAGTAACTTACGATATTTCTTTTCTTAGTACATACATGCTCATAAACGTAAACGAGTTGAGTTTTAGGTTAACTGTGAGCTTGACTCATGAGAAATTTTTCAAGCTTGATGAGAATTTTTTCAAGCTTGTGCTCGGTTTGTGAGTGATTTTTCAAGCTTGAGTTGTGCTCGTGCTTAGTTCGTTTATAATTATTTTATTTTAGGTATATCTTTATCTTTATTTTATATATATTTATCATTATAACTCTATATATGTAACATTATATATTAATTTAGGTATCTTTATTATAACTTCTGGGTAAGAGTTGGCTACAAAGTCCATTTTTCCTACAAAGTGTAAAAAGTTATAAAACACTATAATGTCAACCATAAAACATAATCAAAACCCACAAATAACAAAGTGAAGATTACTAAAACGCCATATTTGTGGGTTTTGTGTTGTGTTCTAGATGATAAGGCTTTGATTATTGAATGACTAATATTAGTGTATTTTATGTTGATTATCATGTTGTGTTTTATATTCATAATTCTACGACGGTGGATTTGAAGTTTTTATGGACTGTTAGGGTTTGGATATTGTGTTTTAATTAATATATTCACTCTGTCATTTGTGTGTTTTATAACTGAAATTGTGGTGTTTTATGACTTTGTACACTTTATAGGAAAAATGGACTTTGTAGCTGAACCCCGCCCTATAACTTATATATAATAGTTGTTGGATTATATATTAGCCCAATCAATGGGCCTTAAGGTTTACCTTGGGCTTGGATAGCAACTAAATGAACTAATAATGTGTATAGATAAATTCTCATTAAATATATATTGTTGGATTATATATGCAGCCCAATGGGCCTCAAGGTTTACCTTGGGCTTGGATGAGATCCTCTCCCTTGTAAATACACAAGCAACTAAATGAGCTAATGATGTTAGTACACACAATGAATATAAGTCTTGCTTTCTCAAGAGCCAGTTATCTAGAGTTTCCAAGACTCCGAGAGTACCCTATAAGGTTTCTCAAGTACCATATGAGTACGTGTTTGGAAGTGTCTTTGCGTCATCCTACCACCGCCATCATCATCTTTACTCTTTAGCGACCCTCGATTACGGTCAGGCCCGTCCCCGAGAACTCTTAGGTTCTCAAGGGCCCTGTTCAAGTTATAAAAATGGATCCCCAAAAACTAATCAAATTGGATTGGACTAGTAGGCTACATAGTATAAACTTTTTTTTTAAATAACTGGGCCCCTAAAATTGATGGGCCTGTGAGCTAGCCCACCCTGCACAGGCTGTTAACCGGCCCTGATTACGGTACCCGGAAATTTTGTTGGGGACGCGCTGCCACGTGCTATCCGCCGTTTAAGAGTGTGAGCGTCCAACACCATTTTGTATGTCACCAAACAATGAGATAATAGTAGCTATTTGATGTACATTATAAGGTAAATGCATCTTCAAATTAACAAGGTTTAAGTTTGAAGTTAAGAACCTCAAATAGGTGACAGATTAGTCAGGTTTTCTAGTTGACTCCAGTATGAAAATATAAACCTAATCATCATCTCCTGTTAAACAATTTATAATGGCTATAATTGCATATGTATCAAAAGTGGATTCTAATTTCTAAAAGGCTAAAATGATAACAAACATGACCATGCAAAAATGTATAAAGATCCAAAAACAATATTATTATTTTAGATATCTAAATCCCCAGGCAAATTAGTCAAAGAAACCAATACAACTACTCCAATATTTGTAATCAGACTTACAATATATCATAATTCATAATTGCTCAGTTTCAGTTTTTTAAACACCTGGTAATGAAGGAACAACCAGATCACGCTCACATTCGGCATAATCCATGATTAGTCCCTAGATGCAGTTTTACGGGGACCGAAACAACCACGGTCACAACCGAAAGAACCGCCATTACCAGGTTCAAATGTTGTCAAGAAATCAGGATTTTCCTCCACACATGCTGCATATCTCTCCAAAATCCTCACAATTTCATCAAACCCGGGTCGTTTTTCTGGTTTGCTTGACCAACATCGTCTGATGAGCTGGCGAAACGCCATTGGACATGAATCGGGTAACGGAGGTCTAGCATTCTGCATGCATATATGTAAACAGAATCACATAAATGCATCTAACAGCAAGAATATATACACATAGAGAGAGAGTTAAAAATACAAAAGCCCCTTAACGTGCGAAGCGTACGCGACCACCAAATAATGTGCATAATTACGCATATAAAATGCGTAATTAGGTTTTACTCATGCGTGAATTGTGTTTTTGTCCATGTGTGATTTTGTGTTTTTTACCACATGCGTAATTAGGGGTTACTCATGCGTGATTTCTATGTTTTGTTCATGCGTGATTTTGTGTTTAACCTATGCGTGATTAGGGTTTGAATTTTATAACGTGTAAGTCACGTACGCTTCGCACGTTAACGGGCTATTGTATGTTAACCATCCCCTATATATATACACACACATATATATATATATATATGAGATTAAACGAAAATACCTTTTGACAGACGGCAAATGCAGCTTGTTCCGGAGTCATATCATCAAAAGGAGTCAAAGCAGTTAAAAGTTCCCAAAGAACAATGGCAAAACTGTAAACATCAATTTTCTTTGTATGTTTCTTTTCTCTGATCATTTCGGGCGCCATCCAACGATAAGTACCCGTAAATCCTTTTGCGCTACCACATTGGGATTCTAAACACGAGATGCCAAAATCGGCAACTTTTACACTCATATCTTCACCAAGCAGTAGATTTTCAGATTTTAGATCCCTGTGAAGTATGCCTTGAGAATGAAGGTACTGCATTCCCCATGCAATGTCAAGGGCCAGCTTTAAAACTAGGTTCGGTGGCACTGAATACGGCTCCTGCTGATGGAGATACGCCCTAAGGGACCCACCCGCCAAGTATTCCGTAATTATACAAAACACAGGAGGTTTTTTACAAGCCGCAATTAACTGCATTAAAACCGATAAATAATCTTTGTTATAAACAGAGGTGATTTAATAATAACGCACGGGCAATAGATTATAATATCATAAGTTCATTCATAACCCACCGACCAACAAGTAACCAGAATACGTACACATAAAGAGAGAACTATACAACATATTAGCAAGTTCTTGATTAGTTAAGCATTCTTTGACCACAATGAAGCATATTACTTTACAACATGGTGCATTGCATTCGACTTTCACAGCCTGATCAACCCGTATGGTATTAAATTTACTAGGTTGCTGAAGTATTCACGCAGCAACGATTAAGGTAATCCTTAAGCAAACAGATCTAAAGTCGTTGATATCAGTAATCAAGCAAAATAAGATATGACTTATTCCTACTACTTTTAACCTAAGCGGATATTCATTTTCAATCAAGGAATTGAGGCCATCTAGTAGCATAATCAATTCAAGCCATCAACTTGACCTGAAAGTCAAAATGCAGCCAAATTTATATATTTATGCGATATAATTACTTATTCCTACTATTTTTGACCTAAGCAGATATTCACTTTCAATCGAGGCCTTCGAGTAACGTATTCAATTCAAGCCATCAACTTGACCCGAAAGTCAAAATGCAGCCGAATTTATATATCTACCCGAGATGATAACTTATCCCTATTATTTTTGACCGAAGCAGATATTCACTTTCAATCAAGGAATCGAGTAACATATTCAATTCAAGCCATCAACTTGACCCGAAAGTCAAAATGCAGCCGAATTTATATATCTACCCGAGATGATAACTTATCCCTATTATTTTTTACCGAAGCAGATATTCACTTTCAATCGAGGAATCGAGTAACATATTCAATTCAAGCCATCAACTTGACCCGAAAGTCAAAATGCAGCCGAATTTATATATCTACCCGAGATGATAACTTATCCCTATTATTTTTGACCGAAGCAGATATTCACTTTCAATCGAGGAATCGAGTAACATATTCAATTCAAGCCATCAACTTGACCTGAAAGTCAAAATGCAGCCAAATTTATATATCTACCCGAGATGGTAACTTATTCCTACTATTTTTAACCTAAGTACATATTAATTTTCAATTGACAAATCAAGGCCTTTTAGTAACATAATCAATTCAAGTCCATCAACATGACCTAAAAGTGAAAATGCAGCCGAATTTATGCATCAACACGACATGATAAGCAATCTATCATGTTGAGTTCCATCACAATTTCAAATAATCATGTACACTTATAGATATTTTCCTGCCAAACTCAATTACTTTCCCATGCTTGTACATTATAATCACCTAACGTTAAGAAAATTAAAAACTTTAGGTACGACATAATTGGAAATCTATCCAACTATAGCCGCGACTACAGCCTTACACCAACAATTACAACCTCAACTAAAACCTTCCATTATTACTCATAATAACTATGACAACAACATTTAACCCACACATCTCAAGCAAATAAACAACATAACATAACATAACATATCCTTATGGACCTTATAAATCAAACTGTAAAAACTTACAGTAATAATATTCGGATGCTGAAGCCGAAACAACAAAACGACCTCCGAAGTAAACTGATTCTCCAACATCAATGCCAATTCTCTATCCTCCTCAGGCTGACTAACAAGCTTAATTGCAACATCTTGTTGCTTATAAACCCCTCTGTAAACCCTACTATGCCTCCCAGTAGCAAACTTATTCCCTATAAACAACTGTGACATGTCAGCACTCCATTCTGACTCATCTTCTTGTTCAAATCCGTTTGATTTTATCGCGCCTCCAGACGACACCAGATACTTGGACCACGACACCGCTCGCTTGTACTCCCCGAGCGATAACCGCCTCTCCAGCTTCCCATTGTTGGAAATTTGTTTAAACCAGTTCAATTTCTTCATCGAATCATCAATTACATATACTATTTGATAAAAATAATTGGAGTTGTTACCAAAGGTGTAACTAACTAACTTACTGGCTAACTAACAAACTAACTAACAATCTACATTCGATGATTTCTATTTCTGTTCTGATTCAAAACCTAATTAATATTAATATATATAGAATAATAGATATAGATATATAAAAGTGAAGTGGAAAGGTGTTGAAGAGAAGATTAGATGATAATAATAATAATATGCATCGGTATCCGTGCAAGCCTGAAGATACGGGAAATCTGGAAAACAAATCTACAAGTTGTGCAACTACCGTAACGACGGAATCTACATGAAACGACGACGTATAGCTACATCGAGAAGCGTGAAATGCGGACACTCCGACCGGCAGGCGGAGGAGATGTGGTGGTGGTGGTGGTTTCTCGGTCTAGAATATGGTGGAGTGAGAGAAGGAAGAAGTGAAGTGTGGAGGGTTGGTTGGTTTGTTTGTTTGTTTCACCCAGAGAGAGAGAGAGAGAGAGAGAGAGAGAGAGAGGGAGGGAGAGAGAGATACAGGGAGGGGTTCTTGTAAGGCCATGTGTAGTCATAAAGCCCTTAAAGGGGCGTTATGCGCCATGTGGCGCGCCACGTCAGCGTGTGGGCGTTATGGGGCCTTATGGATTTAAGCCCGTAGTCATAAAGCCCCCGCCTAATCATTAACTATTTAATAATTTTCAATTTTATTAATTAATATAAAAAACATTGCTTAAATTTGATTGGTGGAAAGTTTGAAAGATTCCCACATAACCGGCGCTATGCATATCGCGCTTCTCAAATTTTTTTTGTCATAACGCCCCCCGTAATGGTGTGCGGGGCGCTATGGGGGCGCTATGGCTCTTTTGGGCGCCACATGGAGCCCCACTACATATGCTCTAACAATCATAACGTGCAAAGATCCACTTCAAAGGAGACCAGAGGGGTATTGCCGTTGATGGCGACGTTTACCTCTCCTTTTAATATTTTTACTTTCCCATTTTACCCTTACCTTAAATTAGATTCTTTTTAAGCAAAAAAAACTTAGATGATATTCTAATTTTAAGTAAATTTGTTTTTGAGTTCCAATATTTTAATGGTTTTAATCACTTGAGTTCAAAATCAAAAGGTTTAATATTCTGAGTCCCTAACTGCGCATTTTATAACATTTTAAGTCTCTGTGTTTTAGTGGTTTTAACCACTTAAGTCCAAAATCAAAGTACAGGTGTTAAAAAATTGGATTCAAAACGTTATAAAACGAGCAATTAGAGACTCAGGGCGTTAAACTTTTTGATTTTGGATTCGAGTGGTTAAAACCACTAAAACATAGGGACTCAAAAGGTAATTTACTCTTGTATTTTATTGTTTTTTGAACTGTAAATTTGTATCACTGACGGACCATTGGAGTATCATCGTGCTACGAGCGGAACTGTCCCAGAATATTCATCTCCACAAACTCGGTAAATATGTGAAAACCCCCATTGTGGGAATCGAACCCAAGATATATTGGTCCCAAAGTCTTATCTCATCCTCACGACGCCACTAGGCTATAAAGCCATGGGCTATTGTATTTTATTGTATTATATCACGTTATACTACAGAGTAAACTGTAATTTTATCCTATGTGGTTCGGGGCGTTGACATCCTTACCTCTATTTTTAAATTGATATCTTACCCTCCGCGTCTGGCCAATTGCATCAATGTACCTCATGAGCGGTAAAATTGTAACCTTACCAAAATGTCATTTTCGTAATCTTACCCATATTTAAATAGTAAACTTCAGTTGTACACCCTGTGTTTTATCTACGTTGGCACGTTTACACCCTGTTTTATTACTCCGGCGATGTTCCGACCACCCGAGCAAAACCTGGTGCCACCGAGACCGAGTCGTAAGCACGTCGGAGTTTTGTAACTCTTGCCGAACATCATCCGGTGTCTAATAACTTGAGTCGTGAAACTGTCATCCCGAATCTGAAGCCCAAACTCATCATGCATCTGACCAATCTCATCGGTAACAACCTCAATTTTATGTTTAAATTGTTCGTTTAGTTCGTATGGTTTTCAAAATTGGCTGAATGTTAGCATTTGTTGTTAGTATATAGGGCTAGTGTTCTTAAAGTAGTTGCAGATTCCTTTTGGTAGACCGGTCTAGTTTTAGGGTTTATTAGATGATCAATATGGTTTCATTTGGCTGTATTTTGTTATTAGTGTTACTTGCAGATATATCAATCAGCCTTAGAAACACAATGTTGAGTGTCTATTATTAGAACAATGTACATGTACCTAGTAGCTTAGAAAGTAGCAACAACAAAATAATGTGATATATATATAATTCGTATTTCCCGGTTAGTTTAGAGACAAGTTGCAGGTTTTGCTCCGATGGCCGAAACATCGCCGGAGAAGACGACTTTAATAAAATAGGGTGTAAACCAGGGGCGGACCCAAGCATAAGCTTGGGTGGGCGGGCGCCCCCCTTAAAAACAAAATTTTAGTGTATTTTATAAACAAAAAAATCCGATCGCACCCCTTGAAAGTTTGGTTGAAACCCTCGTTCGCACACCCAAGAAATAATTCCTGGGTCCGCCACTAGTGTAAACGTGTTACTGTAGGTAAAGCACATGGTGTAAATATGTTGTTTACTCTAATTCTTTTTTATTATCAAGGGCAAAAACGTCTTTTCACAAGCTGAGGGGTGAACATTGATACAATTAGGCAAACGCGGCGGGGGTAAGACAACAGTTTTTTGAAAATAGGGGGTAAGGGTGTCAGCACCCCCAAACAACAGGGGGTAAATTGCAGTTTACTCTGTATTGTATTACGTTGTAATGGAAAAAAACAATTAAAAAGTGTGTGTTTTGTCTAAGTAGCGTAAGGAAGATTGTGGAGATAACATGTGACACTCCTTATAAGTAGGATGGAAAAACATTTTGGTCCTAAAACACAAACTTTCGTCCTTTTGTTTTCTCATAAACTGATAAACAACACAAAAAATCCTGTACAAAAAGAAAATCTAGTACAAAAGAATATATTATTAAACAATTCAGCAAAAAATACAACACAAAAAATTATGCAAAAATATCCGGCACAAAAAATTGTGCAAAAAATCCAGCAAAAAAATGTTATATAACATAGAAATACAACATAATTTTTTAGGTTTTTAGTTGTCATATTTTATATAGCAATAGAGTACTCAAATTAAAGATAAAAAGATGTTCGATTTTTTGGTACAGATTTTTTTAAAGTAATGTATAAAAAGTTATGAACATTTAAAAATGAGAGAATATGCAAATGCCTTGCAGTTTTCAAACGCATTCAGTCTGCAAACTTCCTCTCAACGTTTATACACCTTCTACAAATTTTCTGATAACTTTTAAAAAAATACCAATGGAGGGTCCAAGTTCATTTTCACCTGACTCTTCGACTCAATGGACTCTACTCTTGATTTTTTTTTTTTTTTTTTTTTTTTTGCAATGGTTTGCGAAGCAGCGAAACTTGAAGATACGGGAAGATCAAAGGAATAATTACACATCGACGGCGAGTGATCCATTGAGACGTCAGAGCGAGGTTTCGTTTATCGAAAGATTTATTTTTAAAGATTGTGGGAGATATCGAAGCTCAATTTGAATGGTTTCAAGAAGGCTACGACGGTACAGAAAAAGAGTTTCACGATGTTATAAATGTGCAAATGCGCGATTCGTCAACTTGCAAATACGATTAATCGATTATTAAGTTATACGGTACAGAGTTTCTACGAAGACTGACTAGACACGGCATAACACGTTTATACATCCAACATGAAACTAGATGGCACCTTCCAGGGATGCTCAGTAGCATCGACAGTTACATTACATCATACTACACATATAATTATAAATGGTACGTGATCTGTTAATAACAAGGTTAAATAATAAATACCAAAGACATCCAATTACAAAAATAGGTTAGTGGTCATATAATTAGGTGAAATGTCTAATTAGATAACACCTTTAAAGATTTGCTATAGAAAATGTTTATGTTTTTTTTTTTATTAATAAATTTTGATTTTGATTTGATATACTAGAAACCTGTATAATCCAGGGATTAAATAAACTAAATATTAAATAGGTAATAATACGTTATGTTATGTTTTGTTACTGTTTCTTTTTAGTTACATTTTTTTTAGTTTAAGAAATAGAATACTAATTGGTGAATGTGAGAAAAAAAGAATTTTGAACTTACATAATTATGACAAGTGGTGTAATAAGCAACCTAGGTTGTTTGTAGTGAGGCGCCAATGAGCCTTCACGTCACAACCATTTTTTCGTTAAACCATTACTAACAAAATAAGGTGTAGCAATGGGCCTTATGCCCTCTTTTTCGTTAACGGATTAACCAGAGAGGAGGGTTGGGTGTATGTCCCAAATCACAATCTAACCGTAATGTTTCTCATTTTTGTAAAATAAAAGATAAAATTATTGCATTTTAGTTAAAACCACTACACTCTTGTTAAATGTTGGTTTAGTAAAAATCAACTATTTATCTCACAGTGATGTGTTCAAAATACAACATATAAATTACATTAAATGAGACATAAAATCAACCCTTTTCTAGTGTTAATGTTTGAAAAAGCTTGTATTTTTGTTCCTTTTCAATAAACAGGGTTAAAATAGCTTAAAAGAACAAAAGAAGCAAAAAGACAGCAAAAACCAACATAAAATGCTATAAAGAAGGATTGACCAACTTGCCGAGCCCCCATCCACATCCAAACCCAAGAAATAACAAAGACAGAAGCTCTGGCACGAGGCCGTGCTCACCTAGCACGGGCCGTGCCCGGTGGAAATTCACTGCAGCAGAAAGAGACAACAACAAAAGACAAATTCCAAGCTAAACACGGGGCCGTGCTAAAGAAACATAGAGTGTGGTCAACTCTTGGATTTCCAGAATCTGAAGAAGTACAGCAAGTACATTGGCCACGGGCTGTGCCATTGACACACGAAGCCGTGTTAGTACAAGTCTGACACTGCAGTTAATGTATAAGAGAGAGACCGATGGCCACAGGGCCGTGCCAGGCGGGCATGGGCTATGGTGACGTTCTGTTTTCAGCTATAAATAGGGATGCTTGGTTTCACTTCAACTCATCCCTTGGCAAACCACTTCTCTCTTACTTGCCACCACTCCACCACCACTACAACACCATCATCCACCACCATCAACCATTTTCCATCTTTTAGAGTTTGTGTGTAGTCTCAGGATCCAAGATTGATCGTAAGAATCTTTGTCAAACAAAGGCCATGCTTGGCTAAATTCTTACATCACTTGGTGAAGACATATCTTTTATGTATTTCTTTTATGATTCCAATATTTGGCAACTTTTTAATTTGGTATGTATTAATGACTTTAATAAATAGTTTTTTATATTGAAGGCGAATTTATTCAACCATTCTTCATGTGTCGTTTATTCACATATTCATGTCTTTACGGTCTATATAAAGCATGTTAACTACTTGGAAGGGGATTAGAAGGGTGGTTGGGTAATTCTATGTCTCGTTCAGTCTATAGATCTTTCGAGAACCTGGTGCAAGTTTAGTACTACTCCATGGATTGGTCAGGAATGACTGGCCCGACTGAGAGTATGAAATCACTTGCACCCCTTATTTACAAACTACTATTAAAACTTTAAACCAACCCCGCGAGGACTGTATCCATGCTAACTCAGACCAACGGGTTGAGGCTGAGCGCTGCCTGGAAGGGGGCCCACCACATTTTGCATTAATACTTACTTAATTATCTTTCAATGTTCCGACCGAGTGGAATTGTATCCTTGCAGACTCAAACCACTAGGTTGATGGTAACGTCGCCTTCAAAAGAGGGGTCTACTACTATAACTAAGATAATCTCTTAAAATGCCCAAAATGTGGAAATCATCAAAAGGGTACATGAAAGATAAGTTGGATCCAAGTGATTCTTTATTGTCTATGTATTTTTTTTTATTTCTGTTTTTATCTTTTTATTAGTTTAAAAATATTTTCTCAAAAATTGGTTCGATTAGACGTTGATGATAAGCCGGTATTAAAAGCTCTTGTGTCCTTGGACAACCTCGGTATCTTGCCATCACTATACTACGTCCGCGATGGGTGCACTTGCCCTAGCGTGTGTGTAGAGTGATAGTAGAATATCGTGTTTTATAAATTTAAAACTTGAAAATCGGCGAGTAAAAAGAGCTAAAAATATAACTAAAAATACACTCACCCCAACACACGTCAACAGCGACGTGACACTTTAACAAACTCTTTTAACTAAATCCATGTAACGCCCAAAAATGTGAAGTTTAACTCTGTAGAATGTTTCCTTGACTAATAGAGTGAAATAAAATAACTAAGCTATTTAACCATGTTAAATTATTAGTCAAACAAGTAAGTAGTTAACTTGATGACAATTATGACTAAATAACAAACAAGAGGGATTGGAAGTGGAGATTTGGGTTGAACTTCTACTAAGGCGGGTGGATGTGGGAAAGAGGAGCACCTCGGGAGGTGATGTGGCGGGTGATCCTAACAGGGAACACCCCCCCTCTCTTTGGTGCCATGCCATCGGGAGTTCTTCCCCGTTCTCTCTAATCTATATTTGTGTCTATTTTATAGTTTTTTGTTTGTTTCTTTTAATACTCTGTTTATTTTTTTTTTGTTGCGGGTTGAAGGTCAAGAAAAAGGTTTTATAGTTTTAAATACCACCCTTAGAATTTGGTTTTAATTTAAAAAGACTCCTCAACTGTGTTTTAGTTTTAAATAATACACCTTAGAATTTGGTTTTAATTTTAAAAACACCCCTCAAATTTGTTTTAATTTTAAAGAATACACCTTAAAATTTAGTTGTATATGTTAATGTTTTAAAGTTTAATTTAAATTAAAAACATGTTTAGTTATTTTTATATTAATAAATTAAAGGAGTAAAAAGTTATTAATAAATAAAATACATTAAATAAAAAATTATAAAAAATGGAAGGGGGAAGAAGGAGGGACCACACCCCACTCTTGGAGGAAATTGGTGAGGTGGAAGGGAGGGTGATATGGCGCCTATGTGGACTTGGGGGAAGGGGGAACCACGAGTTTTTCCCAAATGGGTGGAGGTGGAAAAATTATTTACCAAAATGGGCGATTTGAAAAATAATTATCAAAATAGGTGTTTTTCTTATTTACTTATTTTAACTAATGTATTTATAACTCTTTTCTTTTTATTTATCATTTAGTTAACCAATTATCATTTTTTTAGCAATCCACTCACTATAATTTCCTTTCTTCATAATTCTACTATTCTTCTTCAATCGAGTAATTATTCGTTTCTTCGTAATCCCTTATTTTTATGCAAGTAAATTAATCCTTTTAAATTTGACCATCTGAATGTTTAAAAGCAAGTGAACAATCTTCTAAAACTAAATTAAAACAACTGAATTAAGAAGCATAGAAAAGCAAAACAATCTTTAAAACTTGATCGTCTCATCTCATGTCAAATACAAACAAAAAAAATGTGAAATAAAGTCGACTAGCTAGCGGTCTCAACATCAAACACAAACTAAAAGAAATATATCAAAACAACTTGACCCGCTTAGGCATCCATTCTTTTAGGCTTAGAAGGACATCTTGCTCTATTATGACCACGTTGTCTATAAATTCCACAAATATGTCCATTCCATTTCGTAGCCTTGTTGATCGAGGGCGGCCCTTTTTATCCCTTTTAAGATCTGAATTGGGAAGTAATTTTTTAACAAATGATAAGTGTGGCCAATACGCTTCATGAGGAAGCGGGAAAAACTCGGCTGACCAAGTAGCACAATAATCTACGATTGAGTAACACTTATGAATATATTCAAATTAGTTTCCTCTAAAATAACAAGAATACTGAACGTCGCTAAGCATCGTATGTTCTAACCTAATTTTTATTTACAAAATAACGATTATTTTCTTTCACCCATTTTGGTAATTATTTTTCAAATCACCTATTTTGGTAAATAATTTTTCCACCTCCACCCATTTGGGAAAAAACTCGAGGAACCACACCACATAGTCTAAATAGAAAGTGCAGAAAGTATGTGTGTGTGTTAACACCCATGGAGAAGAGAAAAGGGATTTTCTCTCAATCACCCTAAAATCCAGAAATTGAAGGTGGAGTGGAGCTTAATCCCTTGCATGGGATAAATTCCTCATCATCCAATCCTAACAAATATATTGTAAGTTGTAGATTCTGTTTTGGTGATGTTGATAACAAAGGAAGTGTGATTAAATCTTTGAATTCGTATGAAATTAAACATGAAGGTGTTATCAACTTGATTTTAATAGAAAAACATTACTTTAAGGGTGCGTTTCATAATGCCATATAATTAAATGGAATTAAAATTTGAATTCCAAATCTTAATGGGGTTGGTTTGAAGACTTTGTTGAAATTGAAATCTTAATTTCATTATTGACCTATTTGTTTAGAGATGAAGTGAATTTGGGATTAAAAGAAGCTCCCCAAAGTCCTTCATAGAATATGTTTATAATCTTTCCAAAATATGAAGTAATTCAACCAAAGTCATTGGAATCTTCATTCTTCAACCACTCATTGTCGTCGCATTAGCCACCCTGTCATCTAGCCACCTTACCCCCATCCCATCCACATATACTCATTACTGCTAACACCTCCCTATACACCCACTGTAACGCCTCGCTTTTATAACTTTCTTTATTTAGAAAGATCGCCTCATATTCCACTTCTGGAAACTCGTATTCCTTCATAACTGTATTCCGTTGCGAATAAGTGCAAAATGAAAATTACATCGTGATAAAACTTGATCATTTTACGTGAAATATACTTTGTTTATTTATCTTTGCTTATACATTTAATTCATGAGCACACTTGATGCATATTCACAATTCTCGTAAACACATGCTTATTTTACACACAAACGATCGTGAATATGTGTTTCATACATTTGATACATGCAAATACATTATTTTATATTCATAATACTTGAATTGTACTTTTATACTTAGTTCCTACTCAATTACATGTTTAATATGCGAGAAATACCTCAATATACGCCAAAAACCAAACTGCAGGGGCTATTCTTGCCAAAAAACTGAAATTGATCTGGGTGGTCAACCAGGCGACACTCGCCAGGGAGTCCCTCCCCTTCCGCGACCCTCCTGAGCGGTCGATCCGCAAAATTTCATTTTCAGCGCACAGATTGGTTAGTTTTATGTTTCTTGATCCATTTTCTTCCTAACTAACTTCATTTAATACACCTAACTCAAACCCTAATACCCCCACTATATAAACAACCTCTCCCACACTCATTTCCACTTTACAAACATTCAAATCACTCCAAAAACACCTCTTAATCTC
The DNA here is from genome assembly GCF_002127325.2 of Helianthus annuus. NCBI lineage: Eukaryota > Viridiplantae > Streptophyta > Magnoliopsida > Asterales > Asteraceae > Helianthus > Helianthus annuus. Next base: position 18,762,565 of record NC_035448.2, on the reverse strand, counting down.
TCTAAATTCACTGAAGTTGGTAGAAAGTTGTCAGTGATACAAAGTGAGTTCTAACTCACTTCTTCATCTATTTCTTGCTTGTTTCTTATTCTAAAACACTTGGATAACTCTAGGAAGGTTTTCACAAGTTGGCTTGGGCAAACTAAGGTGAAACCTCACCACATTTGAGGTCCAAAGTGTGTTAAACTTTCTGTTTTGCATATTGTTCTTGTATCTTCATGTTCTTGAAAATCAAGGTTATTCTTAATGTCACCTGATAAAACAATTAAATAACCAAGATTGTGGTAGACAAGATACAATGGGTAGATACCATTTATGGCAGTTCTTAAATTTACTATATATGTTTACCACATTGAGCAAAGACAGTCACCTTCACTTAGAAATTCACCAGAAAAACTTCCCCATCTTCTCCTACATACATTCAAGAACACACACACAAAATGCTTAAAATTAGAGCTGATCGTTTTCCACTCACTCAACATCCATACCACAACCTCAAGCTCAGAACTAGCTTTGAGGGTCCTCTCTGGGATGGATGTCAAACAGTGGTAAACATGCTAATAGCAAGTAACATAGGATATGCTCTCACTGCCAACATAACGATATTCCCTGAAATCCTTCAAATCTTCTGGCAAAACGCAACTTTGTCAGAAAATCAGGATAGAGGGAGAATATATATTGAAAGTGAGGTGCTCAATCAAAGAGTCCGAGTAACTGAAAGTAACATCAGAATGGCTCTTCAACTGAATGATGAGAACGATGTACTTATGTTCTCACACTCTAAGATTCAAGAAACACTGGAGCACATGGGGTACAATCCTGAAAATGATCCCAGAGCAATTAACAAAAATGGCTTTATCAAACCTTGGCAATTTCTGATTACCCAACTAGGTGCATGCTTCTCAAAGAAAGCCATAAATTATCATGAAGCATCTAATAAGTTGTTAGAAATTTGCAGAGCTATCACATTGAACATTCCTTACAACTTCTCTCATTACTTAATGAGAGACTTTGCAAGCAACATGTGGTCAAGCAAGCCATTTTTGATGTATCCTCGTTTTCTGATGAAGATAATCACAAACCAACTAGGCTTTGGTGGAATCCCTGTTGGCTATCAGAGAGCAGAGCTGTATGTTCAATAGAATGCAAGCATAAGTTTACTCAGACCAACAAATAAAAATTCTGGTTTAGTAACTGAACAATGGGTACTTCATGAGATTGAACATGGAGATGGAATAGATATTGATTAGAACTCTTCATGAGTAGATCTTATATGTGTAGATGGTATGTTATATATATATATATATATATATGTTTATATAAAATGCTACATGTTTTGCTTTAAGATAAATTCTGCTTTATGTTGTTAAGTGGGAAATGGATAAATAAGAATGATCATCGAAAAATCTAATTTTCTGATAACCAAAAACAAAATCTGGTAAAAGAATCTGCTTTTCTGTTAAAACAAGAAAATATCAGAAAATGACCAAGAAAGCAGGACGGTACCAGAAAAACCAGAGTAAGTCTTCTAAATTTACCTCATTCCCTCTCATCATTAAAAAAAAATTCACTTAATATCAAAAGTATTGAAGTGATTAAAAATCTGGTGAAAACGGTTACAAATTTAGGGGGAAAAACACATCAAATTCTGTTGACTTTATTTGACCATATCAAAAGGGGTCAAACAAAAGTCAGAACAAAGGAAATACATATTTTTTAGCAGAAATTGTTGAAAGTCTGAAGACATAGAACTTTGACTTACAAGAAAAGAAAGGATACAGATGAGGAAAGTTAATTGGACCTCTTCAAAAGAGTAGGGTCCACAAAAATGGAAAGGTGTCATACAACCGATAATGTTTCTCCAATCTGAATTCAGATGAAGCACTTCAGTGAAACTACAAGTTAAAAAAAAGGAAGGGGGAGAACAAGTTGAAAGGGCACAACCACGATTACACGATTAATCATCATTAAAGTCTTGATACCCTCGATCCAACGGTTATATCATGAATCAAAAACCGACATCCCATGATCAAACGGTAATAAAGACAATTAATGATCCTTTAACCGCCACTGCATGACACATTCCATATCCTCTCAACTCCATAAACCCATAACTCTCTGCTAAAACCCTTCACTATATAACTCTTACTTAGCAGAAAATTCAAAAATCATGCCTTTCTCACAAATTCAAAACCAAAGCAAACTTTGTTCCTCACTCAAAAATCCCTAAATTCCAAACCCTATTTCACAAACTTCAAAAATGGCCGAAGTAAACCTCAACATCCCAATTGTTCAACACGATGTACCTTTCATTGAAGACAATGAATTTCTGCCAATGAAAGAAAACAATTTGCTGATGAATACAGAGCATTCAGAATATGATGTGAGATGTCAACTTCTGATAGAGTATCTCATGAACTGTCCAATTTCAAGAGCTCTAACAAAAGAGAGAGAAGTACCAGAAAAGCTGCTACAACAATTTGTTCACACCTTTGATGAAGTTGAAGAAAACCAAATCTCTGCTCATGTATGGGAAAATGTTTCCGTAACATTAACTCCTGCAAGGGTAAGAGAATGGCTTGAACTACCTATTCTTGATAACTATGTTGAAGCACCAAGCAAGAAAGAGCTATTAATTTTTATTATTGGGCTTGGTTACAAAAACAAGAAGATCAACAAAATTGGTTCAATCAGAAGAAATGAATTGCCAGCAATATGGCAAGTGATGATGGAAGTATTAAACAAATGTCTCACCTCAAAAATCGGAGGAACTGATCAGATTAATCAAGCTGTTCTAACAATCATGTATGGACTCATAACTGGGTTCAGAATTGATTATGGGTTAGAAATTTTTAACCTGATCAAGAGGTCAATCATCACCAAAAATGGAAAAATAATCTCAAATCTGCCATACCCGAGGTTAATTTCTATTTTCATTTCTGAAACATTTGCTGCAAGAGAAATAGAAATTCCAATTCTGGAAAATCTGTGGAGATCAAACACAATGAAGGCATGGAGTTCTAATCATGGATGGGAATCTGACAAAGATATCCCTATATTACCAGAAAGCATGCTATGTTTCATTTCACAAGATTCACAGTTCAGAATACAGCATGAGACACTTCTGACCAAATCAGGCTCCACAACAGAAAGAGCCAGCAGAGAAGTTTTCAAATGCTCTTCATCACTAGAAGGAGACGAAGAACAAAAGTCAAGATCATCAAAAAAGGCAGAAGGAGAAGGGATTCTGATGATTACCAACTCACCAGATGATGCTGAAAATGATCAAATTCATGAAGGAAGAATTCATCTAGATTTTGATATGCTACAAGAGACAGCGCAAGAACATCATGCAGAATCACATATTGCTGGAAGAGTTCATGAAGAAGCTCAATTTGATGGCACTGAAATTGAAGCAACTGAAGTAATACATCATGATGAATCTCAAATCGCTGGTACATCTTTCTCAAGAACTGTCTTAGTTGATACACACTCAAAACAAACTAAATCAGAAAGTTCAGTAAATGTTTCTTACAACTTAGAACATAAAGAAACTGATGTTGATAAAGAGGTTACTAGTGCTTTTAATCTCAACTCTGAATCAGAAAATGAGGAGGAGTATGAGGTCTCAACAGATAGAGATCAGGAAACTGATCAAGGAAATCTGGAAAAAGGTAATATGTTTACCTTAAAAACTTATGGAGAATCACATCTTGATGTGATTTAAGGATATAAGGAAATCCAGGATGAGAGTATGTCACTCACCACTGGTGGAGATGATACTGGTAAACTTAAGGCTGCACCAAATTCTGGTAAAGCAAAAAGTGACCCTATCATTTCCAAAACAGTAGCAAATGTGTTTGCAGCTGGAATATTAGCAGGAACATCTGTTGTTCCAAATATCCCTGAAAAACCCATGGATCAAGAAAATCTGGAAACTATGTTGGAAAAAGTTTACAAAGTCTGCAAAAGAAATCCAGTGGAAGAAAAACTTGATATGTTGCTGTCAGAATACAAGGTCAAAGGGATGAGATAAAGACTTTGTCAGAATCAGTAGAAGCAATAAAGAAACAAACTGATGATAACACTGAAGCACTAAAGTCTCTTTAGAAGATGAAAGAAAAAGCACCAGAACTCAACATTTCTGCATCAGAAATTCAAATGATTCAGAAATAGAAAAGATCAAAGCACAAATTGTACATGTGATGGAGTCAAGGCAGTCAAGTAGTGGAACTAGAGTTTTGGAAGAAGTTACCATTCTAAGGGCAAGTAATAACAGTATCACAGATGCCCTTGAGAAGCTGTCAAAAGAATGGGCTGAAAATCAGATGAAAGCTCAAGCTGAATTCAACCAAGTTCAGAAAAACATGGCCACCAACTCAAAACTGGTAAGAGAAACACAACAACTAATGGAGAAGATGCAATTTAATATTGCAAGTTTAGCCAAAGTGGATCCTCAAGAACTCATAAAGGAAATTCCTGCTTCAAGCTCACATAAGAAAGCTCCAAAGTCAACTCCTTAACAATCATCAACCACCCCAATCACCAAAGCTGATACCACAATGATGGGTCCACCTCCAAATATTCCAAAAGGTGAAATGCTGAAAAGGTTAGCAGCTGCAAAACCTTAAGTCATTACAAATTTGAAACTGCTAGCTGCTGTTCCAAATCCAACAATATCTGATGACTCAGCAATAAGCAAATATATGAATATACAAACAATGAAGGAATGGGGACAAGAAGGTGAGTCAGAGGCAAAGTCAAAGATTGTTAAGAGAAAAATCTCAGAAACCAAATCTGTCATGGTTAAAGAAATTGCAAGGGATGTAATGACGTTTCCTGAATACTATCTGATGAGTTACTATTTGACAAAAGAAGATGAAATGCCAAGATCACTCCCTCCTACCAGACTGGGGTTAAGAGAAGAAAGAATGAAAAGAGGGTCATATAGCATTCACAAGCACAATGAGAATCCGGTAAGGAGAATTTTAAAGGTGGATGAAGTGAAAGTTGCAACTGATGATATAGGAGGAACTTATGTACAAAACAGATACACACTTCAAAGAGAAAATGGGGATGAACAGAAGGTGACCGATCTGCATCCTTTGGATATTTTGTTCATGAAGGATCACTATGAAAAGGAAAAGAAAAATAACCAAGAGGTCAGAAGGGCGTTGAATGGCATATCAAAGGCTGGAATATTGCTATTTGAAAGAATGGCTTTTTCAGACTTTGATCTGTGCATCAATTATGAACATGTGCACAACAAAAAGGTGTACTTTAGATCACCAAAGACAAGAGTTCCCTCAGAAATATTGGATGATGCAAGATCTGGAGACATCATTATGCAGACAAGCAAAGAAGGAGAACAAGAATATGGTGTAATCTTCAGAGACCATGACAATAACAAAGCTCTGTTCAGAAGTGTTGACATCTGTAAGTACTCAAATCAAACTCTGAGGTATATCTTGAAAACCATGAACAAAAGACAAGAACATCTTCAGAAGATAGAGAAGAACTTGGAGGGAAGCAGAAAAGAAATTGAGCAAATGATTGAAGAATGGATCCAAGCAAGAGAATGGTACAAAGACATGTATGTTAGCTGCAACAAGTATATCTCCTACAAAAAGAAGATAAAGAAAGGAGATGTGCATAAGAGAGTGAAGCTAAATTAAAACTTGTTTATTTTTTCTTCATCTTTTATGTAATTTGTTTTTCAAAACTTTAGCAACTGGTTTAAATTTGCAAGTATTAAGTTTCCACTGTTTGGAAATTTTATATTCATGAGGTAGTTCATTTTCTTACAATACTTAGGGGGAAACTGTTAGGAAACTTTATTTGTAAGTATTGAAGAAAATCTCAATCAACTGGATCTCTGAAGAAGATAACAGTCCTGAAGATCACAGCAAGATGAAGAAAATCAGATAGGACAACTGAAATGCAAAGTATCTACTACAAAGAATCACAAGTTAATCAAGAGTTGATTTGGATTATCAGAGAAGGTCATTTCTGATGGATCTGATGATATTTCTGATGAAATATCATCAGTTTCTGACAATTCTGATCATCAGACTTTCTAATGATTCGTTCACCAGAATTTCTGATGAAGTGGTTTATCAGAAATTCTGATGAAAGCCCCACTTGTCTAAAAATCACAACTCTATCCTGCCACCCATGACCGAAGCATGACATTATTGGTTATCATGATTACAAATGCAACTTGAACGATGGATTTAATGAATATGTCAAATTGCTACTTTACGCAGGACTTATTGCATGAATAAACAATTGTTTATTCATGTCCACAGCCGTCTATAAATAGAAGGCTCGAGAGGCAGAAGATACTTGAGTTTGAAGCTTAGCATTCATATACAAACACCCAAACTCCACTGCTCTTCTCACCCACAGAAATCAAGATTCATTTGTATTAGATAATAATCTTACAATCACCTTGTTAAACTAATTTGTTTCAAACTGATATAAACTTGATAATTCTTTCAGTCTTGTTTCTTGAAAGTCTAATTTCCATTTCCGCACATCTTTTTCACATATACTGAAATCACTTGCCATATTACGTAAAAAGAAGTTGTTAAGGCCATACTGGGTCCAACACCAACACTAGTTCCACTCCTTCATTTGTGAGCTTTGTGTATAAACACTCAAGTGATTTACTAGTATCAAAGTAACTTAGCCCCATCTAGCCTCCGTGTAACACCTCGCAAAATCATGTCCAATATAATAATGACACGTGTCATAAACCCTAAACGTGTAATGAATTGTTTATGAGGGACTAAAGCTGACAAACAAAGAAAAGATGTGTGTGGAAGGGCCAAAAGTGTCAACATATGAAAACTATGCTTTTCTTAAACCTTTCACGATGTTGGTATTCTTAAACAAATAAATTATGGAACGTATGAAGCCGTTTGCAAAAGAAATTGAAAGTTTACAAGACAAAGGGGTTAAACGTGTCAACATGTTAATTTTTACCTCTAAGTGACCTTTTAACGATCTCGAGGCTTTGTAATGCATAATTATACTTTCAAGAATAAGTGACGATAAATTCACGAGGTTTCGATATCGTTTTGTATTAAATACGCTAACTTTTCTAAATAAAGGGTTAAAAGCATCAACAAGGTGAAACTAGTGTCTTTCGATGATCGTATAACGAAACCGGACCTAACGGTGTTTGATTATATCCTAAAGATCATCCATATACTAACTTTAAGGGTTAAAAGTGCTTAAAATGAAAGATATAATGCATAAAAATGTTCAGGGGTCATTTCTGCCAAGACTGAAACTTGAATTGCTGGTCCCCTATAGGGTCGCGCTGTGCGACCTCAAACCTGGTATGCCGTCGCGCAACGCGACGGCCTGATGTCGACAGAATACATGCACAGGTGCAGGTCTTGCATGGTTTCAGCTCCAATCCTTGCTCCTGGCCTCTTAACTCGAATTCTATGGACTCTAATGGTATCTAAAAACCACTATGGACACATGTACTCATCAGAGAACAATATTTAACAGCTGGAATGATCTAGAGGTGCTCTCAAACTCTATAAATAGAGCATCTTGGGCAGCCTCATTACTTGCACACTTCAAATATTTCACTCTCTCAATTGCTCAAGCTTTTGGAGCATTCTCTGGAGCATCCTAGTCTTAAAGGAAGCTCTCTAAGTTCAAATTTTCATACTAAGGACCATTGTAAGTGTTCTTGGCTCCTGTAGTTCAGTTTTTATTAGTATAAGGACCGAAAGTCAAAGATAGCGTAGTTCTGCTTTGACTTTTCATTTAATCATAAACGGTCCAGCCATTATTCGAATTGAAAGTGGCTATGTGTTGGTAATTAAGTAGGTAACAATCCCTCAAAAGGGCACCTCCTAATTATCACGTTTACTTAGTCAATTGTCGAGTCAAAGTAATGAACAGAAAAGTCAAACGAGTCAATTTTTATAAAAGAATTCATAACTGATAATGTAGAAGCTATAAAATACGTTTTATCACTTTAATAACTTGGTAAATATTATAAGAACATGTTTAGACGTGTTCAACCCGACAATTCTGAGTTTAGGCTCGGTTCCCAACCGAAAGTCGCAAAAGTTGACTTTTGCTTTGACTTTTAGTTCTGACCTGAATTAGCTTAGTATCTTTATGCCTTAGGGTTCCTTTGTGACCATATTATATGTTAGTATAACCCTCTTCGGTTATACTACATGGTCCTTTAGAAATCAGAGTTCATTTGCATGTTTCCGTTAATTGCTTAAATTTGACTATTATGCCCTTATAATGTAAAAATGAGATTTTCAAATATATGAGTATACAAATATCTTTGTTACTGATATATAAGCATGTCAAATAAATTTGACGTTAGTTTCTGGTCTCAAACTAAAGTTATGCAAGATATCGTAAAATGAAACTTTTTATTAATTAAACTATGCTTTTTAGTTTTTAGCATAAATCATGTTTAAACCTAAATTTTGGCACCAAACTCATTACCTACTGTTTTGATATTATTTTTAAGGATTTTTGGAATATTGGGTCCGATTATAAACTGACCATTTCATTGAGTTCTTGTATAATTCGATAAATGACGATAATACCCTTTTTGTTAATAAAATGAGATTAACATGCCAAACCTTTTCCTACTGATTTTATATGAAAATAAAATATATTAAACCTTCGAGACTGATCAAAATCTCAGAATTTCACAAACATCTCAAATATCGTCAATTGTCGACTTTTACGATAATTGGGTGCATAATATGGTTTAAAACCGTATTTAACACCTAAGACTTGTTACCTACTGAGTTTATAAATAGATTTTTATATTTTTACAGTAAGTGCAAGTCATGAACTCAGACTTACAAATTTGTCCTTAAAAACATATGTGAAATGACCAAAATGCCCCTACGGTGCATAGTTTGGTCATAAATGGTAAACCACACATATGAATGATATCTTACTGATTTAACATCATAAAATAAATGTTTTTATAGAATGATTTAGACCAGAACCTCAGTTTACTATTAAACTTCTTTTATAAACTTTAAACTGCGGGGCTTAAATTGGTTTTAAATTCTTTTGAGGCATAATTGTTGATATCCTACTGATATCATAACATATTTAAAGCATAATAACTTACGGAACTTGTACATGACTCATCCGGCTACCCTTTATGCATATACGTGTTCGGTACGGTTTATGTAACTAGTTTGCATAAATTAGCCGAAACGGGTTAAACCTTATCATTTTTACTTCAAAATCCAGAATGTATTTAGTTTACCCATTTTATACAAGTCTCCATACTTGTCGGGTCTAAATCACATTCTAATCCAGTCATCGCTTAATCTCGCGTTACGTATCGTAAACCTTTCTTTAAACTAACCGGTCTAAGTTTATTACTTAAATAAGACCCGTTAGTAATCTAATAGGTTAATAAAACCTTCGTTCCAGATTAGGAGCCCGGTAAAAGCTACCTACACTTGTTTGAATAGGATATACGGCTGAGTATACAAAAATTTGCATTTTAGCTCAGGTAAATACTTTTAACTTATTTTCCCTTATACGGGCTTGGGATACGGTAAATTATTACCGCTTGGTCGGGTGTGGAATATTTAATCGATTAGTGGTTAATTCATTGACATTACCCGTTTTAATCTGTGTTGTTTGATATATAAACTTTTGGGGGTTAATATGACCGTGTCCTGGATATTCTCAGCCCATTTCATTTGAAAATGGCCACAACTTAAGCACGGGGTGTAGGCATACACCTGACAGTTGCGTGTGTAGAAAGATATAACCACACGTGAGGATAACTCCTTGTGATTATGTTAGTGGTGTGTCTATTAATCATGTCTCGGCTTCTATCCCGGGCCCTGAACGTACGACAAACATGTAAATCTGTATACAAAATTATTTTATATAATTATCCCAAGTTATAAAAAGTATTTGTGCCTTGTGCATTTAAATCAATTTTCATAAATGTTTTCAAAAGAGTCGGTTAATTGTATTTAACAGTGTAAACTGACGTGTTTTTCAAAAAGAATAAGTGGCACGTACTACTCGAAATTGGCTGGAAGCTTCTGAGCGTTAGTTAAAGAATCTTGCAAGTTCTTAATGCTTAAAACCTGTTGAACAACGTTTTGTATTATATTTTAGATCCGCCTGTGGATCCTATCGTACAACCGTCTGTATTACATTTGATTTGTACTTTACATTTCGGTTTGTAATAGTATTTTCCTCCAAGACTTCCGCTGTGCTATAAACTGTGTATATTTGACTATGATGATATCAACTACGTCACGATACTCCCTACCGGGCCCACCGGTAATATGTGGAAATATCGGAGTGTGACACTCCGTCACTTAGTTAATTCTTTTCATGATGTGTTGGCACACCCGGGTTAGAGACTTACTTGGTCACTTGAGCTTACACTAGTTAGATATATTTCTTGTAAATTCATGACCCTCCGAATCATCCTCGTGATGATTTCGTGTAGTGGTGAATCATATAAAGATGTATTAACCTCCATGCTTGACTTACATGATACTGCATGTTAATAATGATTGGACTTAGTTTAGGTTATTATTATTATAACTATATAAATGTATAAATCTATATAAAACAAGGCTGAATTTGTGATGATAATCAACCCATGATTAACCATCATAAACATAGGCTATTATATATATGATCTAAAATTCTCATTGATGATTCTAATGGGCAAATTGGGACCCATGAAACCACATACAAAATAGTGTAAAAAACGAGTACTTAGAACTAGATAATACTTTCGCGAATACATACTTTTTGTACTTTAAGTTCTAAATTCCTAATCTAGCCACTCCATAAACATCATATAACCATACCATTTATTCCTTATTCATAAACAACTCGTCACTCACGGATAATCGGAAGGCTTGGCAATATTGTGAGTATACTCGACGCCCTTTTTTTTTTTTTTTTTTTTACCATTTTACACTTTTTGGGTGCAATTATACATACAAAAACACATTCAACATACATACTTTTATGCAATCATACATACAAACAATCCAATACATGCTTACTATTATGTTATACTTGATTCGTGTTTTCTGGGTGATTCTTATGTGATGAACTTGTCATTAACTTCGTACGAGCCCCCACTAAACATATATAGCGCTATAGGAGTAACGCACCGCCCGTGAACGTGAGGTCATGTTAAGTTTATTCATTCATTATACTTGCGGTAATCAGAGGGTTGACTTGTAAATCGCATGCTAGTTCATACGTTAATCTTATTAGTAGGTTTGCCATGTGGATTGTCCATTTTTTATACTTATATGCTAGTAATCAAACTTGTATACTCACCAATACTTTTGTATTGAACTATACTTTAAAACATGTTGAAGGTTTATGATGATGTTGATGATGCATGAAACTTAGTAGGGTGCTTAGAAACGCATTTAAACTTTAATACTTGTTGTATTGCAGTTCATTTGTTTCAACTTGTTGTATTTTATTTCAAACAATGTAATTGATTCTTTTAGCAATGAAATGAAATTTATCTTTAAATACTTGTCAAATTAGTGTTATGAAGTCTTTTGCAATCTCGTTTTCGTCTCACTCCGATGTTTCCGCCATCAGTTGGGGTGTGACACCCACCACGACCACTACAAGAACCACGACCACCCCTTGCCTATATGAGAGGTGGGTGTGGGGACGACGATCGGCGACAGGACAGACGGGTTGACTAGGTGTGGTATGGTGGGATGGAGGTGTAAATGCGGTGTTCAGGGTGGGTGTTCGGGGTTGCGACAATTGGGGTGGATGTGATTGTGATGTAGGGAGGGGAACTGGGGCGGCGCTCAGAGTTAGTGGTTGGCGCGATAACAGTGGTTGCAACGAATGGTTTTGACAACGCTAAGGTGGGCAAGTGACGTAGAGGAGATTATCGGGCGACTTAATCAGCGTTAGTGCGAGCCTAGGTGGTTGCACGAAGTGATAGATTCCAATTTCCTTATGATTGTTTCTCATTAAACTTTATTACAAATTCAAATTCTTTTCGAATATTCCAAATTTTTTAGATGTTAATTCCTTTTAAAGCCACATCAACTACTTCCAATAACATTCAAGCCACATATCACTCACTAGGTAAACGCTCTATAGTCAATGGATGAGTAAGACACAACGAGCATATTATATAAGGAACATCCATACTTCTTTTATCAATACTAACCCGAGTAGGTAACCGATCCATCAAGGACCAAATGAAAACATTTACCTTTATAGGGACACTCGTATTATACCTAGTAGGGGACAAACTACTACGAAGAATATATTGATCGATTATACACATCTCGTTAACATGTTAACAAAGTTAATTCAATCTCTTAACATCTCGTTAACATCTTAACAAATAACCCATTTAACACCCCTCAACACAAGGAGGGAGTGGTGTTCAACGATCATTAACATACCATGTCACCTTTAATGTCCCAGATGTTAGAGTATCCCCAAGCCCTTATATGAATGATTGCTAATGAATTTACTCAAGTCACCATATCTTAAGATAAATGAAAGAAGGAGGCTTGCACGTAATTAATTAATATGGGAAATGCGATCCACTATTTGAAATAAAGTAATTTTTACATTAGATCATCATAATTTGGTCATTCCAACTGGTCGAAGGTGGAAAGGTTTACTCACTTATGTGGGGTTTATGTTCGAAGGGTCCTGAGGTCGAATCCAGGGAAGGGCAATTCTTGGTCCATATTGTTGTGGCAACCCCTGGATTCCTACCCGAGATTTAGGTAATATAAGGCAATGTCCTTACCAGGTGATCTAGCCGTCAAAAAAAAGATTATCACAATTTAGTCCACGCAACAATAAAGTGCCTTGGATGTTTAAACAAAATATCAACTTGTATGTCTTTAACGAATGGGTTATTGTGAATAAACTTTAGACAAATACAAGCATAAGTTGACGAATTCGAGCAATTTTTTTGGGTATTGATATTGATACAGATTCTCACTCTATCTCTCTCTACACACACACACACACATATATATATATGTGTGTGTGTGTGTGTGTGTGTCCCAACAAGATTTTGGGGTTTACTAATAAGATGACCATTTTTGGAGTTTTTATTTATCTATCAACGAACGTTAAAGGGTTGTACTCTACTCCAAAGATAATCCTCGGCTTCTTTTAGTCAAACCTTTATTTTTGTAATGAAACTCTTGAGCACATGTTAAGACTTACTAGCGATGGGAATGTTTAGGCTTTTGTTGTGTTCTTTAACGAATGGTTTGTTTCAAGTTAAACTTCAAACCTTTAATCACAAGTTGTCACGTCTACTTTTAGGAGTTAAGGCCTATGGTCGCTGTGTCATGAGCTGACTATTGTCAAGAGAGTACGTTTTTTTTTTCCTTTCTTAGTTAAACTGATATTTGTATCTTATCTAAATAAAAGAACAAGTGTTTCTAGTATTGAAAAAATGAGGCGTCACACTAGTTTACATAACATATATTATTACAAAATCTCACTAAAATCTTAGATAAGGCACGTTTAAAAAAGGAAAAACTTAATTATATAAAACATAACGAAAAACATATGTTGGTGGGACATTTGCTTTATTTACCCCATTGTTTAGTACATTTGCTCTTTATACTCTCATTTTTTTTTTTAATTTTGACATTTTGCTTTTTTTACCCCCATAGTTTTATACACTTGCTTTTTGTATTCCCATACATTTTTAATTTACATGTCTTTTTCATCATGCACCCCTAAGCTTTTAAACTTTTCATTTGTTACCCTCAAGTTTGAATTACACCACCACACCCTCAACTCTCAAGTTTTAAACTTTGTTTTTTACCCCTGCACTATTACTTCATTTTTAACACCACCACCCTCTCATGTTTAAATCAACGCTTATATGGGTTACATTGAGTTTAATCGGATGCGTTGAAACATGTGTTTCATATGGTTAAAACATCATATAACGCTTGAACTAATCCATACGATATTTGCAATATACTCACGCCGTAACGCGTGCGGGCCTTATTACTAGTTTAATATTATTCATATGTAATATATTATAAGCGTAAACAATTGACAAAACATTAATAATAGAATATAATACTTTGCCTAGCTAAACTATAATAAACCTTGCAGATCAAATCATATATAAGATATTGGTACTTTTGCGATAATATATACAAATATGAATCAGGATAACACAACTTCACCTAGTTTTATTTCTCGAGTAAAAATAAAATACAATAGTTAAAGTATCCTACGATAATTAAAATATATAGAAATTATATCACCTGTTATATGACTTCTAATAGGAAAATTGTTATACAAGTTAATATAAAAGAAAATTATTTTACAAGTTAATATAAATACAGAGCGTGTTTAATACAAAGTTAAATTAGAGTACATAAATATTATAATCTTATAATACAGTTTTACATAACGTTTTATAAATAAGTCTATGTGTATGGTTTCACACCCTGATGATGTGGCCAGATTTCGGGCGTGACGCGTTTGCCCACAATGGGTGTGAAAGACGTGATTGGATGAGAGCATTGGTTGTTTCACGGGCGTGAGAATGTTTGAGGTTTTAGGGGGCATGTTTCAACTAATCACATTTCACCACCCTTTACGTTTTTTCTTTTATTATTTTCCATGTGAAACGGTTACACAATCTAGTTAAAAATATAAAACCAGTGACAATGAAAAAACATAAAACTATAAGTCCATAACACGTAGCCTAAGGGTGGAGAGGTTCAACCATCTTGAACCCATTTCAACCCTAAACCCAATCAAAAGAATAATACCACCTCAATTAAACTCGCTTCAACCGAATCATAAAGACGAGTAGCTTAATCAGCAAGGGAACCCCCCATGATTGCGGCACTGTTCCCAAGCCAACCTGTGACAACCCACCCGTGAACCCAAAAGCGCCCCGCCACCCTAATACGAGTTGGAAAGATACCAAGATATCGATAACATAACCCAGTGGCGAAGCTTGAGATTTCCGACCGGAGGCGGAAGTCATCGGACCTAAAAAATTTCTATAAAACTGGGGGTCGAAAACGTACATACCCAAAAATTTTATACAAAAACTATATACTCTCCACTATTGAGCGAAAAATTCGGAGGGTCGGCCGCCCTTAAAAGCTTCGCCATGCTCTCAAATATGTTAGAATATATTTTTATATACTATATTTTTAGTGCATGTGATGGTAAAAAACAAAAAAAGTATAGAGTGAGGACAAAAAAGGGAGGTTAAGGAAGAACATCGAAACCAAAGCATGGGGACCCACAAGGTGTCGTGGGGTGTCGGACTCTTTCCGTATACGGTCTATATCCCTCCTTCTCTCTTTTGGTTTTTTGGAAGTAGTAGGGGCCATGCCCAACTGCCAATTTGGTCAAAACCCAAACACATTAACCCACGGATTTAACACACACATCAATACAATCATTTTCTCTTTTTTTTTTCTTGAAAAAAATACGTCTTTATATTTATATATTTTTTTCATGGCATGATTTAATGAAAAAGAAAGTTTTATGGCTTTATTTTTTAAGTTTTATGTGTCATTTTTGTTTCTTGTTGTCTTTGTTGTATCTATTGTTTTAATATTATTTGTTTATTATATATACTAGTAATAAGACTCGAGGGCGTCGCGGTGCGTGTACATCGCAAATGTTGAACAACTTAGTCCAAGCGTTTTGTGATGCTTTAACCATATAAAAACGTACGTTTTGACGTATCCGATTGAATTCAATATAACTTATATAAGCATTGCGATTCGATCAAAATGTAAAGTAAATTAAATTTATACCGTACATTCGTAATGTATTATATGCGACCCGGCTAACTTAAATTTATACCGTCAAGTCAAAATGTATTATATGCGATCCGATTCATACGTAGGAAACGTCCAAAATAAAGCACGGAAACGTACACCAAATTTTCATCAAAACGTAGACAAATTCGACTTTATACGAAAAAAATATACCAAATTTATGTCGAAATGTAGAAAATTGCGAATATTGTACAGACTATGCGACATGAGTATGTATAACTTATTATTATTATATTTGACCCGACTCGTTTCCATATAAAGTGTACATCGAAACGTAAATCAACTCGAATTTATACCAACACGTACATAAAAAAACACGCAACAACTTTTTTATTTTAATTAACGAACTTTAATTAGGTTATATATACTCTCAAGTGGGTTAATGTGACGTTTTATAAATTTTACAAAAGTTAAAAAGTTGAAACTTACATTTCCTAAACTTAAGAGCTAAGAAGGGTGAAAATAAGATAGTTGAGGGTCAAAAAAGGAAAAAGACCAAAGTTTAGGGTCAAAAAGAAAAGTACCACCAACCTTTCAAAATAAGATTATATAAATATATATTTGGGGTTTGGGATCTAGATATTCATACTCACTTTTCGGTTAAAGGTGCTCGTAAATATATTGACAAAATTGATGGGTTGTATGACGAGATGGAATAATTTTGTTCTGTTCTGTATGAAGACTTTTGTTGGATCGTCTTCTTACGAGATGGAACCTTAGTACAAGGGGGTGGACATTCTGTCGATAGTATGTCCAATGTGTTCTCGGCACATGGAAACATTGGATTATGTTTTTGGTGAGTGTTATGTAGCCTCTAATCTTTGGGACTCAATCGGTACATGGCTTCAAATTTCATTCCCTTCCCCAAAATTAATTGTATACATTTGATTTATATTTAAAAAGTAGAAAATTTGTAACACCCCAAAACCCGAATGTTTATATTTGCCGTATGTTCCTATATGACTTAACATGAAATAAATAACTAGGCTATTTAACCTAGTTAAGTGTGTGGTTAAAAGTATTAAATGACGAAAGTAGTGCAAATTATGTTAAGTAACAAACACGAGGGGCTAAATGGAACAAGATGGAAGTTGGGTTATTAAAATGAAATATCACCACACACAAACAAACACTTCGTGTGTGTTCTTGAACGTTCAGGAGCTCCAAAGAGCCAAAACCCTAACTCAACTATAACCATCAAATTGAAGGATGAATCAAGGCTTAAATTCACAACCGAACATGGATTAATGATCACCTTTACAAGGGGATCATAAGGTATGTCTTAAAATTTAGATTGGTGATTATGCACGAAGTGGGTTATGTTAGAAATCGCGAAATTGTATGAAATTGAGTATGAGTATGTGTTAGAATCATCATATAGGACATGGATTATGCGTGGTTTGGGGTAATTTGATGTTTGGAGGTGAAACCCACTTCTAGTGGTGAAGATGGCGACATGGGTGTGTCACCCATGTCCAATCCATGTTCAAATCTTGTTGTGCTATGTTGTATGTAATGCGTTCTTGTTAGGTAGATTGAGCGTGATATGAATTTGTTGATGTTTTTGTGTTAATTGATGAATGAAAGCATGAAGTAGGAACTAAAGCATGAAACACTTGTACATTATGCATAAATTGTGGCATGCACACCAAGTGTTTGATGAAATGCCTAGGTGAGATTAATAGATGAAATGATATGCAAGTAATAGATGAAATCGTATAATATGGGGATATGATGTATTTGATGATAAATAAACATGAGAAATCTATTTTTAGATGGAATTCATGTAGGATTTGGTTGGCCATGTTATTTGGTAAAAGTATGCATTAGAATATTGTACTCTATGTTGGAGTGGTATGATGTTTACTACATGTTTGAATAATTGCTTAATCAAAAGTGATAAGTAAAAGTACTCTATATGTGAAGCATATGAGATCATTAGAACAGGAAGAAGTTAGAATGATGTTGGGTTGTTAAGCATAAGTCATGGTGTTAGTTGTAGAATTATGTTACTAGAATGAACGGAATTGAATATGTTTGGTGTGTGCATATAACTAGATGATCATGTGGTTGTATGCTTATTTCATCGTGAGTATGAAATGTATATAGTGTCATTAGTATAGTCTACTATAATGACATAGATGTATGAGGTTAAGTCAAAAGTTCATATGATAAATTGTTGACTTTCTGAAAGTCAACTGTGCATAAGTAGCAATGTTAGACTTTTTGTCACAATTGTAATATTATAGAAAGTCATATGATGCGTGTTATATCCATATGTGTTATATGTGATGACGTGATAAATTATATGAGTTTGAAAAGATTGACTTGTGGAAATATGCCTTATGCTTGTTGGAATTGACTAATGAAAGTCAAATGTGAAACATGAATTTGATATGATCGTTAATATGTACAATCATGTATGCTAACAAGAATGTGAACGCGATGACATGAAAGTATAGGGATCATGTCAAGATGGATGGAAGCATGGAAGGCTAACGGGTCAAAAGGATGCGAGGAAAAAGATGCGAATACGGACACTTAAGGTAAGTGATTTCTGAAATCACTTCTTATTTATAAATGAAGTTTGGTATGATGTATATAGGGAACCATGTAAGAATTTACGGGTAAGGGTAAGTACCAAGGTAAGTTCATATGAACTTCGTCTATCCTTAATGTAAATTAAGATGATAGTCTCATCGTGTTAATGGAATGTTCATTATGTTGCTGAATGTTCATCGTGTTAATGGAATGTTCATTATGTTGTTGAATGTTCATCGTGTTAATGGAATGTTCATTATGTTGCTGAATGTTCATCGTGTTAATTAAATGTTCATTATGTTGCTGAATGTTCATCGTGTTAATGGAATGTTCATTATGTTGCTGAATGTTCACCGTGTTAATGGAATGTTCATTATGTTGCTGAATGTCCATCGTGTTAATGGAATGTTTATTATGTTGCTGAATGTTCATCGTGTTAATGGAATGTTCATTATGTTGCTGAATGTCCATCGTGTTAATGGAATGTTCATTATGTTGCTGAATGTTCATTGTGTTAATGGAATGTTCATTATGTTGCTGAATGTTCATCGTGTTAATGGAATGTTTATATGTTGCTGAATGTCCATCGTGTTAATGGAATGTTCATTATGTTGCTGAATGTTCATCGTGTTAATGGAATGTTCATTATGTTGTTGAATGTCCATCGTGTTAATGGAATGTTCATTATGTTGCTGCATGTCTATCGTCTTAATGGAATGTTCATTATGTTGCTGAATGTCCATCGTGTTAATGGAATGTTCATTATGTTGCTGAATGTTCATCGTGTTAATGGAATGTTCATTATGTTGCTGAATGTTCATCGTGTTAATGGAATGTTCATCATGTTTGTTGGAAGTTAGTCGGTTATGTTTGTTTGTAATTGCATTGATTTGTGTTGATATGATTGTAGATAATACTCAACTTACAAATAAGTGAATCTAACTTGTATGTATGTATGTGTGTAGATATGGATCTGTAGCGTGTGTAAGTAGTGTGAACTTGTATGTACGTACATATGAATGGGATACGTATGAATGTACTTAGATATATGAAAGTGTATACACGTGTTTTAATCTAATGATTGTAGATCACTGGTATACGTATATGTGAAGATGTGGGTTTTCAATATGTTTGAGATTACGTACTCCTAACCATGTTACTATTGAGAATGAAATAAATGGAGTGTAGGTATGGGAACGCCGGACTCTCGAGGAATTGATGTCGGACTCGAGTAAATAAAATTGAGAGGATGTTTCAATGGAATACCTTACGTAGTTAGAATGTGATATAGCCTTTTAAGTATATGTATTAAATTATATATGATGTTACCATGTACTAACGTGTTGGTTATATATGGTGATCGCAGGTTAATCGGATATTCATGATGGACATGTGAACGAGGATCAAGTTGAAGATCATGGATTGTACGGGAAAGCGGTCACGTTGTTTGTAATCATTTGTTAACATAGTTACATTAAATAAATGATGAAGGATGTATTTATGTTAGAAGGGTTGACCTAAATGGTATTTAAGTATGTTAGAGTAGTTAAAAGAAAGAAATTTTACGCTTCATTTTCCGCTGCGTCGTTTTGGGTCAATCCGTGAATAGGGTCTTACAAGTTGGTATCAGAGCCATGGTTTGAGTGAAATCAAGTATGAGGAGATAAATACTTGAACTCAAACCTGTGTGCTCTTGTGACAAGGAACCCGTACAATCTGAGACTCGATCAAGATCTAAGGGTAGAAGTAAAGGTAAGTATGTGCTTAAGTATGTATTTGAAGAAAACTAACAGTATGTTATGTGTAAGGTAAGCATAATTGCTTGGAAAGGATGATCCGTGAATGCGGTCTAGGACCGACATCAAGGCATGTAATAAGACAAATTGACCCAGGTACGTAAATTTAACATGTGGGCGCATGTAATGGTATAATCTAGCAAGTGAAAGAAAATTTTAAATGAAATATAATAATGACATGGTAAAGAAGTTTTGAAAATGTTACACGTGCCGAAACTTAATTCTTCGGACATAAGGTGGCGATTACATGAAGACACGAAACTAGTATGTGGATTGTGTACCTGGCCAGTACACAAGAAAGATATGACGTTCGTGAGACAGTGATAATTGTTACAGGTATGTCCGTTAGAATTAGGTAGTCGGTGGACGTGAGGGTGAAGAGAAATGTAAGACTTTCAGGAATGAAAGTATTAATGATATGTTAGAATCCGCGAGATGGATTCAACACATGTAAGGAATGAAAGGTATGAATGATATGTTTGAAATCGCTAGACGGATTCACACATAGAAGGAATGAAAGGGGATGTTACGTTTGAATTCGCGGGACGGATTTAAAACATAAAAAGGATGAAATTAACCCACCTCAGGATGTGTCGATAGTTTGACCATGGTTGCGTCAAACGAGTCATATAAGTATATCTAAAGCAAATGAACAAAAGAATAATCGTAATTGGCACGCAAACCTAAATTTTAGACGAAACAAAGAAGTTTTGAACAAGTTATGTGTTAGATGTGTTAGTAATCAACTCTTAGGAGTCATAATG